>NW_027458197.1:0-94047 GCF_050624435.1 Tenrec ecaudatus
GGGTTCCATACCTAAGCCTAGGGGTGCCCTAGCCTAAGCCCTAGTGGTGCCCTAGCCTTAGGCTAGGAAGCCTAGCCTTAGCCTAAGCCTAGCGGTGCCCTAGCCTAAGCCTAGTGGTGTCGTAGCCTAAGCCTAGGGGTGCCCTAGCTTAAGCCTAGGGGTGCCCTAGCCTAAGCCTAGGGGTGCCCTAGTCTAAGCCTAAGGGTTCCCTAGCCTTAGACTAGGGGAGCCCAAGCCTTAGCCTAAGCCTAGGGGTGCCCTGGCCTAAGCTTAGGGGTGTTCTAGCCTAAGCCTACGGGTGCCTTGGCCTAAGCCTAGGAGGGTCCTAGCCTAAACCTAGGGGTGCCCTAGCCTTAGGCTCGGGTAGCCCTAGCCTAAGCCTAATCCTAGGGGTGCCCTAGCCTAAGCCTAGGGGTGCCCTAGCCAAAGCCTATGGGTGCCCTAGCCTTAGGCTAGGGAGCCCTAGCCTTAGCCTAAGCCTAGGGGAGCCCAAGCCTTAGCCTAAGCCTAGGGGTGCCCTGCCTAAGCCTAGGGGTGTTCTAGCCTAAGCCTACGGGTGCCCTAACCAAAGCCTAGGGGTGCCCTAGCCTTAGGCTAGGGAGCCCTAGCCTTAGCCTAGGAGTGCCCTAACCTTAGGCTAGGGGATCCCTAGCCTTAGCCTAAGCTAGCGTGCCCTAGCTTAAGCCTAGGGGTGCTCTAGCCTAAGCCTAGGGGTTCCCTAGCCAAAGCCTAGGGGTGCCCTAACCTAAGCCTAGGGGTGCCCTAGCCTTAGGCTAGTGGAGCCGTAGCCTTAGCCTAAGCCTTCGGGTGCCCTAGCTTAAGCCTAGGGGTGCCCTAGCCTAAGCCTGGGGGTGCCCTAGCCTGAGCCTAGGGGTGCCTTTGCCGAAGCCTAGGGGTGCCCTAGCCTAAGCCTAGGGGGTGCCATAGCCATAGGCTAGGGGAGTCCTTGCCTTAGCCTAAGCCTAGGGGTGCCCTAGCCTAAGACTAGGGGTGCCACAGCCTGAGCCTAGGGGTGCTCTAGCCTGAGGATAGGGGAGCCCTAGACTTAGCTTAAGACTAGGATTGCCCTAGCCTAAACAAACGGATGCCCTAGCCTGAGTCTAGGGGTGCCCTTGCCTGAGGCTAGGGGAGCCGTTGCCTTAGCCTAAGTGTAGGGGTGCCCTAGCCTAAGCCTAGGGGTACCCTAGCCTAAGTCTAGGGGTGCCCTAGCCTTAGTATAGGGTTCCCTAGCCTAAGCCTAGGGGTGCCCTAACCTAAGCCTAGGTTAGCCCTAGCCTTAGCCTAAGCCTAGGGGTGCCCTAGCCTAAGCCTAGGGGTGGCCTAGCCTAAGCCTAGGGGTGCCCTAGCCTAAGCCTAGGCGTGCCCTAGCCTAAGCTTGGGGTGCCATAGCCTGAGTCTAGGGGTGCACTAGCCTGAGTGTAGGGGTGCCCTAGCCTAAGCCTAGAGGTGCCCTAGCCGTAGGGTAGGGGAGCCCTATCCTTTTCCTAAGCCTAGTGGTGCCCTAGCCTAAGCCTCGGGGTGCCCTAGCCTGAGCCTAGGGGTGCCGTAGCCTTAGGCTAGGGGAGCCCTAGCCTTAGCCAAAGCCAAGGGGTGCCCTAATTTAAGCCTAGGGGTGCCCTAGACTGATCCTATGGGAGCCCTAGCCTTAGCTTAAGCCTAGTCGTGTCCTATCCTGAAGCCTAGGTGTGCCCTAGCCTGAGCCTACGGGTGCCCTAGCCTGAGGCTAGGGAGCCCTAGCCTTTGTCTAGCATAGGATTGCCCTAGCCTAAGCCTACGGTGCCATAGCCTGAGTCTAGGGGTGCCCCAGCCTGAGGCTAGGGGAGCCTAGCCTAAGCCTAGGGGTGCCCTAGCCTAAGCCTAGGGGTGCCCTAGCCTAAGCCCTAGGTGCCTTAGCCTAAGCCTAGGGTGCCCTAGCCGTAGGAAAGGGGAGCCCTAGCCATAGCCTAAGCCTAGGGGTGCTCTAGCCTAAACCTAGGGGTGCACTAGCCTAAGCTTAGGGGTGCCCTAGCCTTAGGCTAGGGGAGTCCTCGCCTTAGACGAACCTTGGGGGTGCCCTAGCCTAAACGTAGGGGTGCCCTAACCTAAGCCTAGGGCTGCCCTAGCCAAGCCTAGGGATGCCCTAGTGTTAGGCTAGAGGAGCCCTAGCCTTAGCCTAAGCCTAGGGGTGCCGTAGACTAAGCCTAGGGGTGCCGTAGCCTAAGCCTAGGGTTGCCCTAGCCTAAGTCTAGGGGTGCCTAGCCTAAGACTAGGGGTGCGCTAGCCTTAGGCTAGGGGAGCCCTAGACTAAGCCTAAGCCTAGGTGTGCCCCAGCTTAAGCCTAGGGGTGCCCTTGCCTACATCTAGGCGTGCCCAAGCCTAAGCATAGGGGTGCCATAACCTAAGCCTAGGGGTTCCATACCTAAGCCTAGCGGAGCCCTAGCCTAAGCCTAGGGGTGCCCTAGCCTAAGCCTAGGGGTGCCCTAGCCTTAGGCTCGGTTAGCCCTAGCCTTAGCCTAAGCCTAGCGGTGCCCTAGCCTAAGCCTAGTGGTGTCCTAGCCTAAGCCTAGGGGTGCCCTAGCTTAAGCCTAGGGGTGCCCTAGCCTAAGCCTAGGGGTGCCCTAGTCTAAGCCTAAGGGTGCCCTAGCCTTAGACTAGGGGAGCCCAAGCCTTAGATTAAGCCTAGGGGTGCCCTAGCCTAAGCCTAGGGCTGCTCTAGCCTAAGCCTACGGGTGCACTAGCCTAAGCCTAGGAGGGTCCTAGCCTAAACCTAGGGGTGCCCTAGCCTTAGGCTCGGGGAGCCCTAGCCTTAGCCTAATCCTAGGGTTACCCTAGCCTAAGACTAGGGGTGCCCTAGCCCAAGCCTATGGGTGCCCTAGCCTTAGGCTAGGGGAGCCCTAGACTTAGCCTAAGCCTAGGGCTGCCCTAGCCTAATCCTAGGGGTGCCCTAGCCTAAGCCTAGGGGTGCCCAAGCCTAAGCCTTGGGGTGCCCTAGCCTTAGGCTAGGGGAGCCCTAGCCTTAGCCTAAGCCTAGGGGTGCCCTAGCCTAAGCCTAGGGGTGCCCTAGCCTAAGCCTAGGGGTGCCCTAACCTAAGCCTAGGGGTGCCCTAGCCTAAACCTAGGGGTGCCCTAGCCTTAGTCTAGGGGAGCCCTAGGCTTAGCGTAAGCCTAGTCGTGCCCTATCCTGAGCCTAGGGGTGCCCTAGCCTGAGCCTACGGGTGCCCTAGCCTGAGGCTAGGGGAGCCCTAGCCTTTGTCTAGCATAGGATTGCCCTAGCCTAAGCCTACGGTGCCATAGCCTGAGTCTAGGGGTGCCCCAGTCTTAGGCTAGGGGAGCCCTAGCCTAAGCCTAGGGGTGCCCTAGCCTAAGCCTAGGGGTGCCCTAGCCTAAGCCTAGGGGTGCCCTAGCCTAAGCCTTGGGGTGCCTTAGCCTAAGCCTAGGGGTGCCGTAGCCGTAGGCCAGGGGAGTCCTAGCCATAGCCTAAGCCTAGGGGTGCCCTAGCCTAAAACTAGGGGTGCCCTAGCCTAAGCTTAGGGGTGCCCTAGCCTTAGGCTAGGGGAGTCCTCGCCTTAGCCGAAGCTTGGGGGTGCCCTAGCCTAAACCTAGGGGTGCCCTAGCCAAGTCTAGGGATGCCCTAGTGTTAGGCTAGAGGAGCCCTAGCCTTAGCCTAAGCCTAGGGGTGCCCTAACATAAGCCTAGGGGTGCCCTAGCCTAAGCCTAGGGTTACCCTAGCCTAAGTCTAGGGGTGCCTAGCCTAAGCCTAGGTGTGCCCCAGCCTAAGCCTAGGGGTGCCCTAGCCTACATCTAGGGGTGCCCTAGCCTAAGCATAGGGGTGCCATAACCTAAGCCTAGGGGTTCCATACCTAAGCCTAGGGGTGCCCTAGCCTAAGCCTAGGGGTGCCCTAGCCTTAGGCTAGGGAAGCCCTAGCCTTAGCCTAAGCCTAGCGGTGTCCTAGCCTAAGCCTAGCGGTGCCCTAGCCTAAGCCTAGTGGTGTACTAGCCTAAGCCTAGGGGTGCCCTAGCTTAAGCCTAAGGATGCCCTAGCCTTAGACTAGGGGAGCCCAAACCTTAGCCTAAGCCTAGGGGTGCCCTAGCCTAAGCCTAGGGGTGCTCTAGCCTAAGCCTACGGGTGTCCTAGCGTAGGCCTAGGAGGGTCCTAGCCTAAACCTAGGGGTGCCCTAGCCTTAGGCTCAGGGAGCCCTAGCCTTAGCCTAAGCCTAGGGGTGCTCTAGCCTAAGCCTACGGGTGCCCTAGCCTAAGCCTAGGAGTGCCCTAGCCTAAGCCTAGGGGTGCCCTAACCAAAGCCTAGGGTGCCCTAGGCTAAGCGTAGAGGTGCCCTAGCCTTAGGCTAGGGAAGCCCTAGCCTTAGCGTAAGCATAGGGGTGCCATAACCTAAGCCTAGGGGTTCCATACCTAAGCCTAGGGGTGCCCTAGCCTAAGCCTAGTGGTGCCCTAGCCTTAGGCTAGGGAAGCCCTAGCCTTAGCCTAAGCCTAGCGGTGCCCTAGCCTAAGCCTAGTGGTGTCGTAGCCTAAGCCTAGGGGTGCCCTAGCTTAAGCCTAGGGGTGCCCTAGCCTAAGCCTAGGGGTGCCCTAGTCTAAGCCTAAGGGTTCCCTAGCCTTAGACTAGGGGAGCCCAAGCCTTAGCCTAAGCCTAGGGGTGCCCTGGCCTAAGCTTAGGGGTGTTCTAGCCTAAGCCTACGGGTGCCTTGGCCTAAGCCTAGGAGGGTCCTAGCCTAAACCTAGGGGTGACCTAGCCTTAGGCTCGGGTAGCCCTAGCCTAAGCCTAATCCTAGGGGTGCCCTAGCCTAAGCCTAGGGGTGCCCTAGCCCAAGCCTATGGGTGCCCTAGCCTTAGGCTAGGGGAGCCCTAGCCTTAGCCTAAGCCTAGGGGAGCCCAAGCCTTAGCCTAAGCCTAGGGGTGCCCTGGCCTAAGCCTAGGGGTGTTCTAGCCTAAGCCTACGGGTGCCCTAGCCTAAGCCTAGGAGGGTCCTAGCCTAAACCTAGGGGTGCCCTAGCCTTAGGCTCGGGTAGCCCTAGCCTTAGCCTAATCCTAGGGGTGCCCTAGCCTAAGCCTAGGGGTGCCCTAGCCCAAGCCTATGGGTGCCCTAGCCTTAGGCTAGGGGAGCCCTAGCCTTAGCCTAAGCCTAGGGGTGCCCTAGCCTAAGCCTTGGGGTGCCCTAGCCTAAGCCTAGGGCTGCCCTAGCCTAAGCCTAGGGCTGCCCTAGCCTAAGCCTAGGAGTGCCCTAGCCTAAGCCTAGGGGTGCCCTAACCAAAGCCTAGGGTGCCTTAGCCTAAGCGTAGAGGTGCCCTAGCCTTAGGCTAAGGGAGCCCTAACCTTAGCGTAAGCCAGGGGTGCCTTAGCCTAAGCCTTGGGTTGCCCTACCCTAAGCCTAGGGGTGCCATAGCCTAAGCCTAGGGGTGCCCTAGCCTAAACCTAAGCCTAGGGGTGCCCTAGCCTAAGTCTAGAGGTGCCCTAGCCTAAGCCTACAGGTGCTCTAGCCTAAGCCTAGGGGTTCCCTAGCCAAAGCCTAGGGGTGCCCTAGCCTAAGCCTATGGGTGCCCTAGCCTTAGGCTAGTGGAGCCCTAGCCTTAGCCTAAGCCTACGGGTACCCTAGCTCAAGCCTAGGGGTGCCCTAGCCTAAGCCTGGGAGTGCCCTAGCCTGAGCCTAGGGGTGCCTTTGCCGAAGCCTAGGGGTGCCCTAGCCTAAGTCTAGGGGTGCCCTAGCCTAAGCCTACGGGTGCCCTAACCAAAGCCTAGGGGTGCCCTAGCCTTAGGCTAGGGGATCCCTAGCCTTAGCCTAAGCCTAGCGTGCCCTAGCTTAAGCCTAGGGGTGCTCTAGCCTAAGCCTAGGGGTTCCCTAGCCAAAGCCTAGGGGTGCCCTAGCCTAAGCCTAGGGGTGCCCTAGCCTTAGGCTAGTGGAGCCGTAGCCTTAGCCTAAGCCTTCGGGTGCCCTAGCTTAAGCCTAGGGGTGCCCTAGCCTAAGCCTGGGGGTGCCCTAGCCTGAGCCTAGGGGTGCCTTTGCCGAAGCCTAGGGGTGCCCTAGCCTAAGCCTAGGGGTGCCCTAGCCATAGGCTAGGGGAGTCCTTGCCTTAGCCTAAGCCTAGGGGTGCCCTAGCCTAAGACTAGGGGTGCCACAGCCTGAGCCTAGGGGTGCTCTAGCCTGAGGATAGGGGAGCCCTAGACTTAGCTTAAGACTAGGATTGCCCTAGCCTAAACAAACGGATGCCCTAGCCTGAGTCTAGGGGTGCCCTTGCCTGAGGCTAGGGGAGCCGTTGCCTTAGCGTAAGTGTAGGGGTGCCCTAGCCTAAGCCTAGGGGTACCCTAGCCTAAGTCTAGGGGTGCCCTAGCCTTAGTATAGGGGTTCCCTAGCCTAAGCCTAGGGGTGCCCTAACCTAAGCCTAGGTTAGCCCTAGCCTTAGCTTAAGCCTAGGGGTGCCCTAGCCTAAGCCTAGGGGTGGCCTAGCCTAAGCCTAGGGGTGCCCTAGCCTAAGCCTAGGCGTGCCCTAGCCTAAGCTTAGGGGTGCCATAGCCTGAGTCTAGGGGTGCACTAGCCTGAGTCTAGGGGTGCCCTAGCCTAAGCCTAGAGGTGCCCTAGCCGTAGGGTAGGGGAGCCCTATCCTTTTCCTAAGCCTAGGGGTGCCCTAGCCTAAGCCTCGGGGTGCCCTAGCCTGAGCCTAGGGGTGCCGTAGCCTTAGGCTAGGGGAGCCCTAGCCTTAGCCAAAGCCAAGGGGTGCCCTAATTTAAGCCTAGGGGTGCCCTAGACTGATCCTATGGGAGCCCTAGCCTTAGCGTAAGCCTAGTCGTGTCCTATCCTGAGCCTAGGTGTGCCCTAGCCTGAGCCTACGGGTGCCCTAGCCTGAGGCTAGGGGAGCCCTAGCCTTTGTCTAGCATAGGATTGCCCTAGCCTAAGCCTACGGTGCCATAGCCTGAGTCTAGGGGTGCCCCAGCCTGAGGCTAGGGGAGCCCTAGCCTAAGCCTAGGGGTGCCCTAGCCTAAGCCTAGGGGTGCCCTAGCCTAAGCCTAGGGGTGCCTTAGCCTAAGCCTAGGGGTGCCCTAGCCGTAGGAAAGGGGAGCCCTAGCCATAGCCTAAGCCTAGGGGTGCTCTAGCCTAAACCTAGGGGTGCACTAGCCTAAGCTTAGGGGTGCCCTAGCCTTAGGCTAGGGGAGTCCTCGCCTTAGACGAACCTTGGGGGTGCCCTAGCCTAAACGTAGGGGTGCCCTAACCTAAGCCTAGGGCTGCCCTAGCCAAGCCTAGGGATGCCCTAGTGTTAGGCTAGAGGAGCCCTAGCCTTAGCCTAAGCCTAGGGGTGCCGTAGACTAAGCCTAGGGGTGCCGTAGCCTAAGCCTAGGGTTGCCCTAGCCTAAGTCTAGGGGTGCCTAGCCTAAGATTAGGGGTGCGCTAGCCTTAGGCAAGGGGAGCCCTAGACTAAGCCTAAGCCTAGGTGTGCCCCAGGTTAAGCCTAGGGGTGCCCTAGCCTACATCTAGGCGTGCCCAAGCCTAAGCATAGGGGTGCCATAACCTAAGCCTAGGGGTTCCATACCTAAGCCTAGGGGAGCCCTAGCCTAAGCCTAGGGGTGCCCTAGCCTAAGCCTAGGGGTGCCCTAGCCTTAGGCTCGGTTAGCCCTAGCCTTAGCCTAAGCCTAGCGGTGCCCTAGCCTAAGCCTAGTGGTGTCCTAGCCTAAGCCTAGGGGTGCCCTAGCTTAAGCCTAGGGGTGCCCTAGCCTAAGCCTAGGGGTGCCCTAGTCTAAGCCTAAGGGTGCCCTAGCCTGAGACTAGGGGAGCCCAAGCCTTAGATTAAGCCTAGGGGTGCCCTAGCCTAAGCCTAGGGCTGCTCTAGCCTAAGCCTACGGGTGCACTAGCCTAAGCCTAGGAGGGTCCTAGCCTAAACCTAGGGGTGCCCTAGCCTTAGGCTCGGGGAGCCCTAGCCTTAGCCTAATCCTAGGGTTACCCTAGCCTAAGACTAGGGGTGCCCTAGCCCAAGCCTATGGGTGCCCTAGCCTTAGGCTAGGGGAGCCCTAGACTTAGCCTAAGCCTAGGGCTGCCCTAGCCTAATCCTAGGGATGCCCTAGCCTAAGCCTAGGGGTGCCCAAGCCTAAGCCTAGGGGTGCCCTAGCCTTAGGCTAGGGGAGCCCTAGCCTTAGCCTAAGCCTAGGGGTGCCCTAGCCTAAGCCTAGGGGTGCCCTAGCCTAAGCCTAGGGGTGCCCTAACCTAAGCCTAGGGGTGCCCTAGCCTAAACCTAGGGGTGCCCTAGCCTTAGTCTAGGGGAGCCCTAGGCTTAGCGTAAGCCTAGTCGTGCCCTATCCTGAGCCTAGGGGTGCCCTAGCCTGAGCCTACGGGTGCCCTAGCCTGAGGCTAGGGGAGCCCTAGCCTTTGTCTAGCATAGGATTGCCCTAGCCTAAGCCTACGGTGCCATAGCCTGAGTCTAGGGGTGCCCCAGTCTTAGGCTAGGGGAGCCCTAGCCTAAGCCTAGGGGTGCCCTAGCCTAAGCTTAGGGGTGCCCTAGCCTAAGCCTAGGGGTGCCCTAGCCTAAGCCTTGGGGTGCCTTAGCCTAAGCCTAGGGGTGCCGTAGCCGTAGGCCAGGGGAGTCCTAGCCATAGCCTAAGCCTAGGGGTGCCCTAGCCTAAAACTAGGGGTGCCCTAGCCTAAGCTTAGGGGTGCCCTAGCCTTAGGCTAGGGGAGTCCTCGCCTTAGCCGAAGCTTGGGGGTGCCCTAGCCTAAACTTAGGGGTGCCCTAGCCAAGTCTAGGGATGCCCTAGTGTTAGGCTAGAGGAGCCCTAGCCTTAGCCTAAGCCTAGGGGTGCCCTAACATAAGCCTAGGGGTGCCCTAGCCTAAGCCTAGGGTTACCCTAGCCTAAGTCTAGGGGTGCCTAGCCTAAGCCTAGGTGTGCCCCAGCCTAAGCCTAGGGGTGCCCTAGCCTACATCTAGGGGTGCCCTAGCCTAAGCATAGGGGTGCCATAACCTAAGCCTAGGGGTTCCATACCTAAGCCTAGGGGTGCCCTAGCCTAAGCCTAGGGGTGCCCTAGCCTTAGGCTAGGGAAGCCCTAGCCTTAGCCTAAGCCTAGCGGTGTCCTAGCCTAAGCCTAGCGGTGCCCTAGCCTAAGCCTAGTGGTGTACTAGCCTAAGCCTAGGGGTGCCCTAGCTTAAGCCTAAGGGTGCCCTAGCCTTAGACTAGGGGAGCCCAAACCTTAGCCTAAGCCTAGGGGTGCCCTAGCCTAAGCCTAGGGGTGCTCTAGCCTAAGCCTACGGGTGTCCTAGCGTAGGCCTAGGAGGGTCCTAGCCTAAACCTAGGGGTGCCCTAGCCTTAGGCTCAGGGAGCCCTAGCCTTAGCCTAAGCCTAGGGGTGCTCTAGCCTAAGCCTACGGGTGCCCTAGCCTAAGCCTAGGAGTGCCCTAGCCTAAGCCTAGGGGTGCCCTAACCAAAGCCTAGGGTGCCCTAGGCTAAGCGTAGAGGTGCCCTAGCCTTAGGCTAGGGAAGCCCTAGCCTTAGCGTAAGCATAGGGGTGCCATAACCTAAGCCTAGGGGTTCCATACCTAAGCCTAGGGGTGCCCTAGCCTAAGCCTAGTGGTGCCCTAGCCTTAGGCTAGGGAAGCCCTAGCCTTGGCCTAAGCCTAGCGGTGCCCTAGCCTAAGCCTAGTGGTGTCGTAGCCTAAGCCTAGGGGTGCCCTAGCTTAAGCCTAGGGGTGCCCTAGCCTAAGCCTAGGGGTGCCCTAGTCTAAGCCTAAGGGTTCCCTAGCCTTAGACTAGGGGAGCCCAAGCCTTAGCCTAAGCCTAGGGGTGCCCTGGCCGAAGCTTAGGGGTGTTCTAGCCTAAGCCTACGGGTGCCCTAGCCTAAGCCTAGGAGGGTCCTAGCCTAAACCTAGGGGTGCCCTAGCCTTAGGCTCGGGTAGCCCTAGCCTAAACCTAATCCTAGGGGTGCCCTAGCCTAAGCCTAGGGGTGCCCTAGCCCAAGCCTATGGGTGCCCTAGCCTTAGGCTAGGGGAGCCCTAGCCTTAGCCTAAGCCTAGGGGAGCCCAAGCCTTAGCCTAAGCCTAGGGGTGCCCTGGCCTAAGCCTAGGGGTGTTCTAGCCTAAGCCTACGGGTGCCCTAGCCTAAGCCTAGGAGGGTCCTAGCCTAAACCTAGGGGTGCCCTAGCCTTAGGCTCGGGTAGCCCTAGCCTTAGCCTAATCCTAGGGGTGCCCTAGCCTAAGCCTAGGGGTGCCCTAGCCCAAGCCTATGGGTGCCCTAGCCTTAGGCTAGGGGAGCCCTAGCCTTAGCCTAAGCCTAGGGGTGCCCTAGCCTAAGCCTTGGGGTGCCCTAGCCTAAGCCTAGGGCTGCCCTAGCCTAAGCCTAGGGCTGCCCTAGCCTAAGCCTAGGAGTGCCCTAGCCTAAGCCTAGGGGTGCCCTAACCAAAGCCTAGGGTGCCTTAGCCTAAGCGTAGAGGTGCCCTAGCCTTAGGCTAAGGGAGCCCTAACCTTAGCGTAAGCCAGGGGTGCCTTAGCCTAAGCCTTGGGTTGCCCTACCCTAAGCCTAGGGGTGCCCTAGCCTAAGCCTAGGGGTGCCCTAGCCTAAACCTAAGCCTAGGGGTGCCCTAGCCTAAGTCTAGAGGTGCCCTAGCCTAAGCCTACGGGTGCTCTAGCCAAAGCCTGGGGGTGCCCTAGCCTAAGCCTAGGGGTGCCCTAGCCTTAGGCTAGTGGAGCCCTAGCCTTAGCCTAAGCCTACGGGTACCCTAGCTTAAGCCTAGGGGTGCCCTAGCCTAAGCCTGGGAGTGCCCTAGCCTGAGCCTAGGGGTGCCTTTGCCGAAGCCTAGGGGTGCCCTAGCCTAAGCCTAGGGGTGCCCTAGCCATAGGCTAGGGGAGTCCTTGCCTTAGCCTAAGCCTAGGGGTGCCCTAGCCTAAGACTAGGGGTGCCACAGCCTGAGCCTAGGGGTGCCCTAGCCTGAGGATAGGGGAGCCCTAGACTTAGCTTAAGACTAGGATTGCCCTAGCCTAAACTAACGGATGCCCTAGCCTGAGTCTAGGGGTGCCCTTGCCTGAGGCTAGGGGAGCCGTTGCCTTAGCCTAAGTGTAGGGGAGCCCTAGCCTAAGCCTAGGGGTGCCCTAGCCTAAGCCTAGGGGTGCCCTAGCCTAAGCCTAGGGGTGCCCTAGCCTAAGCCTTGGGGTGCCTTAGCCTAAGCCTAGGGGTGCCGTAGCCGTAGGCCAGGGGAGTCCTAGCCATAGCCTAAGCCTAGGGGTGCCCTAGCCTAAAACTAGGGGTGCCCTAGCCTAAGCTTAGGGGTGCCCTAGCCTTAGGCTAGGGGAGTCCTCGCCTTAGCCGAAGCTTGGGGGTGCCCTAGCCTAAACCTAGGGGTGCCCTAGCCAAGTCTAGGGATGCCCTAGTGTTAGGCTAGAGGAGCCCTAGCCTTAGCCTAAGCCTAGGGGTGCCCTAACATAAGCCTAGGGGTGCCCTAGCCTAAGCCTAGGGTTACCCTAGCCTAAGTCTAGGGGTGCCTAGCCTAAGCCTAGGTGTGCCCCAGCCTAAGCCTAGGGGTGCCCTAGCCTACATCTAGGGGTGCCCTAGCCTAAGCATAGGGGTGCCATAACCTAAGCCTAGGGGTTCCATACCTAAGCCTAGGGGTGCCCTAGCCTAAGCCTAGGGGTGCCCTAGCCTTAGGCTAGGGAAGCCCTAGCCTTAGCCTAAGCCTAGCGGTGTCCTAGCCTAAGCCTAGCGGTGCCCTAGCCTAAGCCTAGTGGTGTACTAGCCTAAGCCTAGGGGTGCCCTAGCTTAAGCCTAAGGGTGCCCTAGCCTTAGACTAGGGGAGCCCAAACCTTAGCCTAAGCCTAGGGGTGCCCTAGCCTAAGCCTAGGGGTGCTCTAGCCTAAGCCTACGGGTGTCCTAGCGTAGGCCTAGGAGGGTCCTAGCCTAAACCTAGGGGTGCCCTAGCCTTAGGCTCAGGGAGCCCTAGCCTTAGCCTAAGCCTAGGGGTGCTCTAGCCTAAGCCTACGGGTGCCCTAGCCTAAGCCTAGGAGTGCCCTAGCCTAAGCCTAGGGGTGCCCTAACCAAAGCCTAGGGTGCCCTAGGCTAAGCGTAGAGGTGCCCTAGCCTTAGGCTAGGGAAGCCCTAGCCTTAGCGTAAGCATAGGGGTGCCATAACCTAAGCCTAGGGGTTCCATACCTAAGCCTAGGGGTGCCCTAGCCTAAGCCTAGTGGTGCCCTAGCCTTAGGCTAGGGAAGCCCTAGCCTTAGCCTAAGCCTAGCGGTGCCCTAGCCTAAGCCTAGTGGTGTCGTAGCCTAAGCCTAGGGGTGCCCTAGCTTAAGCCTAGGGGTGCCCTAGCCTAAGCCTAGGGGTGCCCTAGTCTAAGCCTAAGGGTTCCCTAGCCTTAGACTAGGGGAGCCCAAGCCTTAGCCTAAGCCTAGGGGTGCCCTGGCCTAAGCTTAGGGGTGTTCTAGCCTAAGCCTACGGGTGCCCTAGCCTAAGCCTAGGAGGGTCCTAGCCTAAACCTAGGGGTGCCCTAGCCTTAGGCTCGGGTAGCCCTAGCCTAAACCTAATCCTAGGGGTGCCCTAGCCTAAGCCTAGGGGTGCCCTAGCCCAAGCCTATGGGTGCCCTAGCCTTAGGCTAGGGGAGCCCTAGCCTTAGCCTAAGCCTAGGGGAGCCCAAGCCTTAGCCTAAGCCTAGGGGTGCCCTGGCCTAAGCCTAGGGGTGTTCTAGCCTAAGCCTACGGGTGCCCTAGCCTAAGCCTAGGAGGGTCCTAGCCTAAACCTAGGGGTGCCCTAGCCTTAGGCTCGGGTAGCCCTAGCCTTAGCCTAATCCTAGGGGTGCCCTAGCCTAAGCCTAGGGGTGCCCTAGCCCAAGCCTATGGGTGCCCTAGCCTTAGGCTAGGGGAGCCCTAGCCTTAGCCTAAGCCTAGGGGTGCCCTAGCCTAAGCCTTGGGGTGCCCTAGCCTAAGCCTAGGGCTGCCCTAGCCTAAGCCTAGGGCTGCCCTAGCCTAAGCCTAGGAGTGCCCTAGCCTAAGCCTAGGGGTGCCCTAACCAAAGCCTAGGGTGCCTTAGCCTAAGCGTAGAGGTGCCCTAGCCTTAGGCTAAGGGAGCCCTAACCTTAGCGTAAGCCAGGGGTGCCTTAGCCTAAGCCTTGGGTTGCCCTACCCTAAGCCTAGGGGTGCCCTAGCCTAAGCCTAGGGGTGCCCTAGCCTAAACCTAAGCCTAGGGGTGCCCTAGCCTAAGTCTAGAGGTGCCCTAGCCTAAGCCTACGGGTGCTCTAGCCAAAGCCTAGGGGTGCCCTAGCCTAAGCCTAGGGGTGCCCTAGCCTTAGGCTAGTGGAGCCCTAGCCTTAGCCTAAGCCTACGGGTACCCTAGCTTAAGCCTAGGGGTGCCCTAGCCTAAGCCTGGGAGTGCCCTAGCCTGAGCCTAGGGGTGCCTTTGCCGAAGCCTAGGGGTGCCCTAGCCTAAGCCTAGGGGTGCCCTAGCCATAGGCTAGGGGAGTCCTTGCCTTAGCCTAAGCCTAGGGGTGCCCTAGCCTAAGACTAGGGGTGCCACAGCCTGAGCCTAGGGGTGCCCTAGCCTGAGGATAGGGGAGCCCTAGACTTAGCTTAAGACTAGGATTGTCCTAGCCTAAACTAACGGATGCCCTAGCCTGAGTCTAGGGGTGCCCTTGCCTGAGGCTAGGGGAGCCGTTGCCTTAGCCTAAGTGTAGGGGTGCCCTTGCCTAAGCCTAGGGGTACCCTAGCCTAAGTCTAGGGGTGCCCTAGCCTTAGTATAGGGGTTCCCTAGCCTAAGCCTAGGGGTGCCCTAACCTAAGCCTAGGTTAGCCCTAGCCTTAGCCTAAGCCTAGGGGTGCCCTAGCCTAAGCCTAGGGGTGGCCTAGCCTAAGTCTAGGGGTGCCCTAGCAAAGCCTAGGCGTGCCCTAGCCTAAGCTTAGGGGTGCCATAGCCTGAGTCTAGGGGTGCACTAGCCTGAGGCTAGGGAAGCCGTAGCCTTAGCCTAAGCCTAGGGGAGCCCTATCTTAAGCCTAGGGGTTCCCTAGCCTAAGCCTAGGTTAGCCCTAGCCTTAGCCTAAGCCTAGGGGAGCCCTATCTTAAGCCTAAGGGTGCCCTAGCCTAAGCCTAGGGGTGCCCTAGCCTAAGCCTAGAGGTGCCCTAGCCGTAGGGTAGGGGAGCCCTATCCTTTTCCTAAGCCTAGGGGTGCCCTAGCCTAAGCCTCGGGGTTCCCTAGCCTGAGCCTAGGGGTGCCGTAGCCTTAGGCTAGGGGAGCCCTAGCCTTAGCCAAAGCCAAGGGGTGCCCTAATTTAAACCTAGGGGTGCCCTAGACTGATCCTATGGGAGCCCTAGCCTTAGCGTAAGCCTAGTCGTGTCCTATCCTGAGCCTAGGTGTGCCCTAGCCTGAGCCTACGGGTGCCCTAGCCTGAGGCTAGGGGAGCCCTAGCCTTTTTCTAGCATAGGATTGCCCTAGCCTAAGCCTACGGTGCCATAGCCTGAGTCTAGGGGTGCCCCAGCCTGAGGCTAGGGGAGCCCTAGCCTAAGCCTAGGGGTGCCCTAGCCTAAGCCTAGGGGTGCACTAGCCTAAGCCTAGGGGTGCCTTAGCCTAAGCCTAGGGGTGCCCTAGCCTAAGCCTAGGAGTGCCCTAGCCTAAGCCTAGGGGTGCCCTAACCAAAGCCTAGGGTGCCTTAGCCTAAGCGTAGAGGTGCCCTAGCCTTAGGCTAAGGGAGCCCTAACCTTAGCGTAAGCCAGGGGTGCCTTAGCCTAAGCCTTGGGTTGCCCTACCCTAAGCCTAGGGGTGCCCTAGCCTAAGCCTAGGGGTGCCCTAGCCTAAACCTAAGCCTAGGGGTGCCCTAGCCTAAGTCTAGAGGTGCCCTAGCCTAAGCCTACGGGTGCTCTAGCCAAAGCCTAGGGGTGCCCTAGCCTAAGCCTAGGGGTGCCCTAGCCTTAGGCTAGTGGAGCCCTAGCCTTAGCCTAAGCCTACGGGTACCCTAGCTTAAGCCTAGGGGTGCCCTAGCCTAAGCCTGGGAGTGCCCTAGCCTGAGCCTAGGGGTGCCTTTGCCGAAGCCTAGGGGTGCCCTAGCCTAAGCCTAGGGGTGCCCTAGCCATAGGCTAGGGGAGTCCTTGCCTTAGCCTAAGCCTAGGGGTGCCCTAGCCTAAGACTAGGGGTGCCACAGCCTGAGCCTAGGGGTGCCCTAGCCTGAGGATAGGGGAGCCCTAGACTTAGCTTAAGACTAGGATTGCCCTAGCCTAAACTAACGGATGCCCTAGCCTGAGTCTAGGGGTGCCCTTGCCTGAGGCTAGGGGAGCCGTTGCCTTAGCCTAAGTGTAGGGGTGCCCTTGCCTAAGCCTAGGGGTACCCTAGCCTAAGTCTAGGGGTGCCCTAGCCTTAGTATAGGGGTTCCCTAGCCTAAGCCTAGGGGTGCCCTAACCTAAGCCTAGGTTAGCCCTAGCCTTAGCCTAAGCCTAGGGGTGCCCTAGCCTAAGCCTAGGGGTGGCCTAGCCTAAGTCTAGGGGTGCCCTAGCAAAGCCTAGGCGTGCCCTAGCCTAAGCTTAGGGGTGCCATAGCCTGAGTCTAGGGGTGCACTAGCCTGAGGCTAGGGAAGCCGTAGCCTTAGCCTAAGCCTAGGGGAGCCCTATCTTAAGCCTAGGGGTTCCCTAGCCTAAGCCTAGGTTAGCCCTAGCCTTAGCCTAAGCCTAGGGGAGCCCTATCTTAAGCCTAAGGGTGCCCTAGCCTAAGCCTAGGGGTGCCCTAGCCTAAGCCTAGAGGTGCCCTAGCCGTAGGGTAGGGGAGCCCTATCCTTTTCCTAAGCCTAGGGGTGCCCTAGCCTAAGCCTCGGGGTTCCCTAGCCTGAGCCTAGGGGTGCCGTAGCCTTAGGCTAGGGGAGCCCTAGCCTTAGCCAAAGCCAAGGGGTGCCCTAATTTAAACCTAGGGGTGCCCTAGACTGATCCTATGGGAGCCCTAGCCTTAGCGTAAGCCTAGTCGTGTCCTATCCTGAGCCTAGGTGTGCCCTAGCCTGAGCCTACGGGTGCCCTAGCCTGAGGCTAGGGGAGCCCTAGCCTTTTTCTAGCATAGGATTGCCCTAGCCTAAGCCTACGGTGCCATAGCCTGAGTCTAGGGGTGCCCCAGCCTGAGGCTAGGGGAGCCCTAGCCTAAGCCTAGGGGTGCCCTAGCCTAAGCCTAGGGGTGCACTAGCCTAAGCCTAGGGGTGCCTTAGCCTAAGCCTAGGGGTGCCCTAGCCATAGGAAAGGGGAACCCTAGCCATAGCCTAAGCCTAGGGGTGCTCTAGCCTAAACCTAGGGGTGCACTAGCCTAAGCTTAGGGGTGCCCTAGCCTTAGGCTAGGGGAGCCCTAGCCTTAGTCTAAGCCTAGGGGTGCCCTATCCTTAGGCTAGGGGAGTCCTCGCCTTAGACGAACCTTGGGGGTGCCCTAGCCTAAACGTAGGGGAGCCCTAACCTAAGCCTAGGGCTGCCCTAGCCAAGCCTAGGGATGCCCTAGTGTTAGGCTAGAGGAGCCCTAGCCTTAGCCTAAGCCTAGGGGTGCCGTAGACTAAGCCTAGGGGTGCCGTAGCCTAAGCCTAGGGTTGCCCTAGCCTAAGTCTAGGGGTGCCTAGCCTAAGACTAGGGGTGCGCTAGCCTTAGGCTAGGTGAGCCCTAGACTTAGCCTAAGCCTAGGTGTGCCCCAGCTTAAGCCTAGGGGTGCCCTAGCCTACATCTAGGCGTGCCCAAGCCTAAGCATAGGGGTGCCATAACCTAAGCCTAGGGGTTCCATACCTAAGCCTAGGGGAGCCCTAGCCTAAGCCTAGGGGTGCCCTAGCATAAGCCTAGGGGTGCCCTAGCCTTAGATTAAGCCTAGGGGTGCCCTAGCCTAAGCCTAGGGGTGCTCTAGCCTAAGCCTACGGGTGCCCTAGCCTAAGCCTAGGAGGGTCCTAGCCTAAACCTAGGGGTGCCCTAGCCTTAGGCTCGGGGAGCCCTAGCCTTAGCCTAATCCTAGGGTTACCCTAGCCTAAGACTAGGGGTGCCCTAGCCCAAGCCTATGGGTGCCCTAGCCTTAGGCTAGGGGAGCCCTAGACTTAGCCTAAGCCTAGGGCTGCCCTAGCCTAATCCTAGGGGTGCCCTAGCCTAAGCCTAGGGGTGCCCAAGCCTAAGCCTAGGGGTGCCCTAGCCTTAGGCTAGGGGAGCCCTAGCCTTAGCCTAAGCCTAGGGGTGCCCTAGCCTAAGCCTAGGGGTGCCCTAGCCTAAGCCTAGGGCTGCCCTAGCCTAAGCCTAGGACTGCACTAGCCTAAGCCTAGGGGTGCCCTAACCAAAGCCTAGGGTGCCCTAGCCTAAGCGTAGAGGTGCCCTAGCCTTAGGCCAGGGAGCCCTAACCTTAGCGTAAGCCTAGGAGTGCCTTAGCCTAAGCCTTGGGTTGCCCTAGCCTAAGCCTATGGGTGCCCTAGCCTAAGCCTAGGGGTGCCCTAACCTAAACCTAAGCCTAGGGGTGCCCTAGCCGAAACCTAGGGGTGCCCTAGCCTTAGTCTAGGGGAGCCCTAGGCTTAGCGTAAGCCTAGTCATGCCCTATCCTGAGCCTAGGGGTGCCCTAGCCTGAGCCTACGGGTGCCCTAGCCTGAGGCTAGGGGAGCCCTAGCCTTTGTCTAGCATAGGATTGCCCTAGCCTAAGCCTACGGTGCCATAGCCTGAGTCTAGGGGTGCCCCTGTCTTAGGCTAGGGGAGCCCTAGCCTAAGCCTAGGGGTGCCCTAGCCTAAGCCTAGGGGTGCCCTAGCCTAAGCCTAGGGGTGCCCTAGCCTAAGCCTTGGGGTGCCTTAGCCTAAGCCTAGGGGTGCCGTAGCCGTAGGCCAGGGGAGTCCTAGCCATAGCCTAAGCCTAGGGTGCCCTAGCCTAAAACTAGGGGTGCCCTAGCCTAAGCTTAGGGGTGCCCTAGCCTTAGGCTAGGGGAGCCCTAGCCTTAGTCTAAGCCTAGGGGTGCCCTATCCTTAGGCTAGGGGAGTCCTCGCCTTAGCCGAAGCTTGGGGGTGCCCTAGCCTAAACCTAGGGGTGCCCTAGCCAAGCCTAGGGATGCCCTAGTGTTAGGCTAGAGGAGCCCTAGCCTTAGCCTAAGCCTAGGGGTGCCCTAACATAAGCCTAGGGGTGCCCTAGCATAAGCCTAGGGTTACCCTAGCCTAAGTCTAGGGGTGCCTAGCCTAAGCCTAGGGGTGCCCTAGCCTTAGGCTAGGGGAGCCCTAGACTTAGCCTAAGCCTAGGTGTGCCCCAGCCTAAGCCTAGGGGTGCCCTAGCCTACATCTAGGGGTGCCCTAGCCTAAGCATAGGGGTGCCATAACCTAAGCCTAGGGGTTCCATACCTAAGCCTAGGGGTGCCCTAGCCTTAGGCTAGGAAAGCCCTAGCCTTAGCCTAAGCCTAGCGGTGTCCTAGCCTAAGCCTAGCGGTGCCCTAGCCTAAGCCTAGTGGTGTCCTAGCCTAAGCCTAGGGGTGCCCTAGCTTAAGCCTAAGGGTGCCCTAGCCTTAGACTAGGGGAGCCCAAACCTTAGCCTAAGCCTAGGGGTGCCCTAGCCTAAGCCTAAGGTGCTCTAGCCTAAGCCTACGTGTGTCCTAGCGTAGGCCTAGGAGGGTCCTAGCCTAAACCTAGGGGTGCCCTAGCCTTAGGCTCAGGGAGCCCTAGCCTTAGCCTAAGCCTAGGGGTGCTCTAGCCTAAGCCTACGGGTGCCCTAGCCTAAGCCTAGGAGTGCCCTAGCCTAAGCCTAGGGGTGCCCTAACCAAAGCCTAGGGTGCCCTAGCCTAAGCCTAGGGGTGCCCTAGCCTAAACCTAAGCCTAGGGGTGCCCTAGCCTAAGTCTAGAGGTGCCCTAGCCTAAGCCTACGGGTACCCTAGCCTAAGCCTAGGAGTGCCCTAGCCTTAGGCTAGGGGATCCCTAGCCTTAGCCTAAGCCTAGGGGTGCCCTAGCTTAAGCCTAGGAGTGCCCTAACCTAAGCCTAGGGATGCCCTAAATTAAGCCTAGGGGTGCCTTAGCCTTAGGCTAGGGGAGCCCTAGCCTTAGCCTAAGCCTAGGGGTGCCCTAGACTAAACTTAGAAGTTCCCTATCCTAAGCCTACGGGTGCCCTAGCCAAAGTCTAGGGGTGCCCTAGCCTTAGGCTAGGGGTGCCCTAGCCTTAGCCAAAGCCTATGTGTGCCCTAGCTTAAGCCTAGGGGTGCCCTAGCCTTAGGCTAGGGGAGCCCTAGCCTTAGCCTAAGCCTAGGGGTTCCCTAGCCTAAGCCTAGAGTTGCCCTAGCCTTAGGCTAGGGTAGCCCTAGCCTTAGCCTAAGCCTACAGGTGCCCTAGCTTAAGCCAAGGGGTGCCCTAGCCTTAGGCTAGGGGAGCCCTAGCCTTAGCCTAAGCCTAGGGGTGCCCTAGCCTCAGCTTAGGGGTGCACTAGCCTCAGCCTAGGGGTGCGCTAGCCTAAGTCTTGGGGTGCCCTAGCCTAAGCCTAGTGGTGCCTTAGCTTAAGCCTAGGGGTGACCTAGCCTTAGCCTAAGCCTAGGGGTGCCCTAGCCTAAGTCTAGGGATGCCCTAGCCTGAGTCTAAGGGTGCCTTAGCCTGAGCCTACGGGTGCCCTTGCCTGAAGCTAGGGGAGCCCTAACGTTAGTCTAGCCTAGGATTGCCCTAGCCTAAGCCTAGGGGTGCCATAGCCTGAGTCTAGGGGTGCACTAGCCTGAGGCAAGGGGAGCCGCAGCCTTAGCCTAAGCCTAGGGGAGCCCTAGCCTAAGACTAGGGGTGCCCTAGCCTAAGTCTTGGGGTGCCCTAGCCTTAGACTAGGGGAGCCCTAACCTGAGCCTAGGGGTGCCCTAGCCTGAGGATAGGGGAACCCTAGACTTAGCCTAAGCCTAGGATTGTCCTAGCCTAAGGTAACGGGTGCCCTAGCCTGAGTCTAGGGGTGCCCTTGCCTGAGGCTAGGGGAGCCGTTGCCTTAGCCTAAGTGTAGGGGTGCCCTAGCCTAAGACTAGGGGTGCCCTAGCCTAAGCCTAGGGGTGCCCTAGCCTTAGTCTAGGGGTTCGATAGCCTAAGCCTTGGGGTGCCCTAGCCTAAGCCTAGGTTTGCCCTAGCCTTAGCCTAAGCCTAGGGGAGCCCTAGCCTAAGCCTAGGGGAGCCCTAGCCTAAGGCTAGGGGTGCCCTAGCCTAAGCCTAGGGGTGCCCTATTTGAGCCTAGGGGTGCCCTAGCCTTAGACTAGGGGAGCCGTAGCCTTAGCCTAAGGCTAGGGGTGCCCTAGCCTAAGCCTAGGTGTGCCCTAACCTAAGCGTAGGGGTGCCTTAGCCAAAGCCTAGGGGTGCCCTGGCCTAAGGCTAGCGGAGCCCTAGCCTAGGTCTCGGGAAGCCCTAGCATAAGGCTAGGGGAGCCCTAGCCTTAGCCTAAGTCTAGGGGTGCCCTAGCCTAAGGATAGGGGAGCTCGAGCCTAAGGCTACGTGGGCCCTAGCCTAAGCCTAGGGGAGCCCTAGCCTTAGCCTAAGACTAGGGGTGCCCTAGCCAAGGTTAGGGGAGCGTTATCCTAAGGCTAGGGGATCCCTAGCCTTAGCCTAAGCCTTGGGGTGCCCTAGCCTCAGCTTTGGGGTGCCCTTGCCTAAGCCTAGGGGTGCCCTAGCCTAAGCCTAGGGGTGCCCTAGACTAAGCCTAGTGGAGCCTTAGCATAAGCCTAGGGGTGCCCTAGCCTAAGTCTAGGGGTGCCCTAGCCTAAGTCTAGGGGTGCCCTAGCCTAAGCCTTGGGGTGCCCTAGCCTTAGGCTAGGAGAGCCCTAGCCTTAGCCTAAGCCTAGGGGTGCCCTAGCCAAAGCCTAGGGGTGCCCTAGCCTAAGCCTAGAGGTGCCCTAGCCTTAGGCTAGGGGAGCCCTAACCTTAGCATAAGCCTAGGGGTGCCTTAGCCTAAGCCTTGGGGTGCCCTAGACTAAGCCTAGGGGTGCCCTAGCCTTAGGCTAGGGGAGCCCTAGCCTTAGCCTAACCCTAGGGGTGCCCTAGCCTAAATCTAGGGGTGCCCTAGCCTAAGCCTACGGGTGCCCTAGCCAAAGCCTAGGGGTGCCCTAGCCTTAGGCTAGGGGAGCCCTAGCCTTAGCCTAGGAGTGCCTTAACCTTAGGCTAGGGGATCCCTAGCCTTAGCCTAAGCCTAGGGGTGCCCTAGCTTAAGCCTAGGGGTGCTCTAGCCTAAGCCTAGGGGTTCCCTAGCCAAAGCCTAGGGGTGCCCTAGCCTAAGCCTAGGGGTGCCCTAGCCTTAGGCTAGTGGAGCACTAGCCTTAGCCTAAGCCTACGGGTGCCCTAGCTTAAGCCTAGGGGTGCCCTAGCCTAAGCCTGGGGGTGCCCTAGCCTGAGCCTAGGGTTGCCTTTGCCTAAGCCTAGGTGTACCCTAGCCTAAGCCTAGGGGTGCCCTAGCCATAGGCTTGGGGAGTCCTTGCCGTAGCCTAAGCCTAGGGGTGCCCTAGCCTAAGACTAGGGGTGCCCTATACTAAGCCTAGGGGTGCCCTAGCCTAAGCCTAGGGGTGCCCTAGCCTAAGAATAGGGGTGCCCTATACTAAGCCTAGGGGTGGCCTAGCCTACATCTAGGGGTGCCCTAGCCTAAGCATAGGGGTGCCATAACCTAAGCCTAGGGGTTCCATACCTAAGCCTAGGGGTGCCCTAGCCTAAGCCTAGGGGTGCCCTAGCCTTAGGCTAGGGAAGCCCTAGCCTTAGCCTAAGCCTAGCGGTGTCCTAGCCTAAGCCTAGCGGTGCCCTAGCCTAAGCCTAGTGGTGTCCTAGCCTAAGCCAAGGGGTGCCCTAGCTTAAGCCTAAGGGTGCCCTAGCCTTAGACTAGGGGAGCCCAAGCCTTAGCCTAAGCCTAGGGGTGCCCTAGCCTAAGCCTAGGGGTGCTCTAGCCTAAGCCTACGGGTGTCCTAGCCTAGGCCTAGGAGGGTCCTAGCCTAAACCTAGGGGTGCCCTAGCTTTAGGCTCAGGGAGCCCTAGCCTTAGCATAAGCCTAGGGGTGCTCTAGCCTAAGCCTACGGGTGCCCTAGCCTAAGCCTAGGAGTGCCCCAGCCTAAGCCTAGGGGTGCCCTAACCAAAGCCTAGGGTGCCCTAGGCTAAGCGTAGAGGTGCCCTAGCCTTAGGCTAGGGAAGCCCTAGCCTTAGCGTAAGCATAGGGGTGCCATAACCTAAGCCTAGGGGTTCCATACCTAAGCCTAGGGGTGCCCTAGCCTAAGCCTAGTGGTGCCCTAGCCTTAGGCTAGGGAAGCCCTAGCCTTAGCCTAAGCCTAGCGGTGCCCTAGCCTAAGCCTCGTGGTGTCCTAGCCTAAGCCTAGGGGTGCCCTAGCTTAAGCCTAGGGGTGCCCTAGCCTAAGCCTAGGGGTGCCCTAGTCTAAGCCTAAGGGTTCCCTAGCCTTAGACAAGGGGAGCCCAAGCCTTAGCCTAAGCCTAGGGGTGCCCTGGCCTAAGCCTAGGGGTGTTCTAGCCTAAGCCTACGGGTGCCCTAGCCTAAGCCTAGGAGGGTCCTAGCCTAAACCTAGGGGTGCCCTAGCCTTAGGCTCGGGTAGGCCTAGCCTTAGCCTAATCCTAGGGGTGCCCTAGCCTAAGCCTAGGGGTGCCCTAGCCCAAGCCTATGGGTGCCCTAGCCTTAGGCTAGGGGAGCCCTAGGCTTAGCTTAAGCCTAGGCCTGCCCTAGCCTAATCCTAGGGGTGCCCTAGCCTAAGCCTAGGGGTGCCCAAGCATAAGCCTAGGGGTGCCCTAGTCTAAGACTAGGGGTGCCCTAACCAAAGCCTAGGGTGCCTTAGCCTAAGCGTAGAGGTGCCCTAGCCTTAGGCTAGGGGAGCCCTAACCTTAGCGTAAGCCAGGGGTGCCTTAGCATAAGCCTTGGGTTGCCCTACCCTAAGCCTAGGGGTGCCCTAGCCTAAGCCTAGGGGTGTCCTAGCCTAAACCTAAGCCTAGGGGTGCCCTAGCCTAAGTTTTGAGGTGCCCTAGCCTAAGCCTACGGGTGCCCTAGCCTAAGCCTAGGAGTGCCCTAGCCTTAGGCTAGGGGATCCCTAGCCTTAGCCTAAGCCTAGGGGTGCCCTAGCTTAAGCCTAGGAGTGCCCTAACCTAAGCCTAGGGATGCCCTAAATTAAGCCTAGGGGTGCCCTAGCCTTAGGCTAGGGGAGCCCTAGCCTTAGCCTAAGCCTAGGGGTGCCCTAGACTAAACTTAGAAGTTCCCTATCCTAAGCCTACGGGTGCCCTAGCCAAAGTCTAGGGGTGCCCTAGCCTTAGGCTAGGGGTGCCCTAGCCTTAGCCTAAGCCTATGTGTGCCCTAGCTTAAGCCTAGGGGTGCCCTAGCCTTAGGCTAGGGGAGCCCTAGCCTTAGCCTAAGCCTAGGGGTTCCCTAGCCTAAGCCTAGAGTTGCCCTAGCCTTAGGCTAGGGGAGCCCTAGCCTTAGCCTAAGCCTACAGGTGCCCTAGCTTAAGCCTAGGGGTGCCCTAGCCTTAGGCTAGGGGAGCCCTAGCCTTAGCCTAAGCCTAGGGGTGCCCTAGCCTCAGCTTAGGGGTGCACTAGCCTCAGCCTAGGGGTGCGCTTGCCTAAGTCTTGGGGTGCCCTAGCCTAAGCCTAGTGGTGCCTTAGCCTAAGCCTAGGGTTGACCTAGCCTTAGCCTAAGCCTAGGGGTGCCCTAGCCTAAGTCTAGGGATGCCCTAGCCTGAGTTTAAGGGTGCCTTAGCCTGAGCCTACGGGTGCCCTTGCCTGAAGCTAGGGGAGCCCTAACGTTAGTCTAGCCTAGGATTGCCCTAGCCTAAGCCTAGGGGTGCCATAGCCTGAGTCTAGGGGTGCACTAGCCTGAGGCAAGGGGAGCCGCAGCCTTAGCCTAAGCCTAGGGAAGCCCTAGCCTAAGACTAGGGGTGCCCTAGCCTAAGCCTTGGGGTGCCCTAGCCTTAGAATAGGGGAGCCCTAACCTGAGCCTAGGGGTGCCCTAGCCTGAGGATAGGGGAACCCTAGACTTAGCCTAAGCCTAGGATTGTCCTAGCCTAAGGTAACGGGTGCCCTAGCCTGAGTCTAGGGGTGCCCTTGCCTGAGGCTAGGGGAGCCGTTGCCTTAGCCTAAGTGTAGGGGTGCCCTAGCCTAAGACTAGGGGTGCCCTAGCCTAAGCCTAGGGGTGCCCTAGCCTTAGTCTAGGGGTTCGCTAGCCTAAGCCTTGGGGTGCCCTAGCCTAAGCCTAGGTTTGCCCTAGCCTTAGCCTAAGCCTAGGGGAGCCCTAGCCTAAGGCTAGGGGTGCCCTAGCCTAAGCCTAGGGGTGCCCTAGTCTGAGCCTAGGGGTGCCCTAGCCTTAGACTAGGGGAGCCGTAGCCTTAGCCTAAGGCTAGGGGTGCCCTAGCCTAAGCCTAGGTGTGCCCTAACGTAAGCGTAGGGGTGCCTTAGCCAAAGCCTAGGGGTGCCCTGGCCTAAGGCTAGCGGAGCCCTAGCCTAGGTCTCGGGAAGCCCTAGCATAAGGCTAGGGGAGCCCTAGCCTTAGCCTAAGTCTAGGGGTGCCCTAGCCTAAGGATAGTTGAACTCGAGCCTAAGGCTACGTGGGCCCTAGCCTAAGCCTAAAGGAGCCCTAGCCTTAGCCTAAGCCTAGGGGTGCCCTAGCCAAGGTTAGTGGAGCGTTATCCTAAGGCTAGGGGATCCCTAGCCTTAGCCTAAGCCTAGGGGTGCCCTAGCCTCAGCTTTGGGGTGCCCTTGCCTAAGCCTAGGGGTGCCCTAGCCTAAGCCTAGGGGTGCCCTAGACTAAGCCTAGTGGTGCCTTAGCATAAGCCTAGGGGTGACCTAGCCTTAGCCTAAGCCTAGGGGTGCCCTAGCCTAAGTCTAGGGGTGCCCTTGCCTAAGTCTAAGGGTGCCCTAGCCTAAGCCTTGGGGTGCCCTAGCCTTAGGCTAGGAGAGCCCTAGCCTTAGCCTAAGCCTAGGGGTGCCCTAGCCAAAGCCTAGGGGTGCCCTAGCCTAAGAATAGAGGTGCCCTAGCCTTAGGCTAGGGGAGCCCTAACCTTAGCATAAGCCTAGGGGTGCCTTAGCCTAAGCCTTGGGGTGCCCTAGACCAAGCCTAGGGGTGCCCTAGCCTTAGGCTAGGGGAGCCCTAGCCTTAGCCTAACCCTAGGGGTGCCCTAGCCTAAATCTAGGGGTGCCCTAGCCTAAGCCTACGGGTGCCCTAGCCAAAGCCTAGGGGTGCCCTAGCCTTAGGCTAGGGGAGCCCTAGCCTTAGCCTAGGAGTGCCCTAGCCTAAGGCTAGGGGTGACCTAGCCTTAGGCTAGTGGAGCCCTAGCCTTAGCCTAAGCCTACGGGTGCCCTAGCTTAAGCCTAGGGGTGCCCTAGCCTAAGCCTGGGGGTGCCCTAGCCTGAGCCTAGGGTTGCCTTTGCCTAAGCCTAGGTGTGCCCTAGCCTAAGCCTAGGGGTGCCCTAGCCATAGGCTAGGGGAGTCCTTGCCTTAGCCTAAGCCTAGGGGTGCCCTAGCCTAAGAATAGGGGTGCCCTATACTAAGCCTAGGGGTGCCCTAGCCTAAACCTAGGGGTGCCCTAGCCTAAGAATAGGGGTGCCCTATACTAAGCCTAGGGGTGCCCTAGCCTAAGCCTAGGGGTGCCCTAGCCTGAGGCTAGGGGAGCCCTCACGTTAGTCTAGCCTAGGATTGCCCTAGCCTAAGCCTAGGGGTGCCACAGCCTGAGCCTAGGGGTGCCCTAGCCTGAGGATAGGGGAGCCCTAGACTTAGCCTAAGCCTAGGATTGCCCTAGCCTAAGCTAACGGATGCCCTAGCTTGAGTCTAGGGGTGCCCTAGCCTAAGCCTAGGGGTGCCCTAGCCTAAGCCTAGGGGTGCCCTAGCCTTAGCCTAAGCCTAGTGGTGCCCTAGCCTAAGCCTAGGGGTGGCCTAGCCTAAGCCTAGGGGTGCCCTAGCCTAAGCCTAGGGGTGCCCTAGCCTAAGCTTAGGGGTGCCATAGCCTGAGTCTAGGGTTGCACTAGCCTTGGGCTAGGGAAGCCGTAGCCTTAGCATAAGCCTAGGGGAGCCCTATCTTAAGCATAGGGGTGCCCTAGCCTAAGCCTAGGGGTGCCCTAGCCTAAGCCTAGAGGTGCCCTAGCCGTAGGGTAGGGGAGCCCTAGCCTTTTCCTAAGCCTACGGGTGCCCTAGCCTAAGCCTCGGGGTGCCCTAGCCTGAGCCTAGGGGTGCCGTAGCCTTAGTCTAGGGGAGCCCTAGCCTTAGCCTAAGCGAAGGGGTGCCCTAGTTTAAGCCTAGGGGTGCCCTAAACTGATCCTATGGGAGCACTAGCCTTAGCGTAAGCCTAGTCGTGCCCTATCCTGAGCCTAGGGGTGCCCTAGCCTGATCCTACGGGTGCCCTAGCCCGAGGTTAGGGGAGCCCTAGCCTTTGTCTAGCATAGGATTGCCCTAGTCTAAGCCTACGGTGCCATAGCCTGAGTCTTGGGGTACCCCAGCCTTAGGCTAGGGGAGCCCTAGCCTAAGCCTAGGGGTGCCCTAGCCTAAGCCTAGGGGTGCCCTAGCCTAAGCCTAGGGGTGCCTTAGCCTAAGCCTAGGGGTGCCCTAGCCGTAGGAAAGGGGAGCCCTAGCCATAGCCTAAACCTAGGGGTGCCCTAGCCTAAGCTTAGGGGTGCCCTAGCCTTAGGCTAGGGGAGCCCTAGCCTTAGTCTAAGCCTAGGGGTGCCCTATCCTTAGGCTAGGGGAGTCCTCGCCTTAGCCGAACCTTGGGGGTGCCCAAGCCTAAACGTAGGGGTGCCCTAGCCTAAGCTTAGGGGTGCCCTAGCCTAAGCCTAGGGGTGCCCTAGCCTAAGCCTAGGGGTGCCCTAGCCTAAGCCTAGGGGTGCCCTAGCCTAAACCTAAGCCTAGGGGTGCCCTAGCCTAAACCTAGGGGTGCCCTAGCCTTAGTCTAGGGGAGCCCAAGCCTTAGCATAAGCCTAGTCATGCCCTATCCTGAGCCTAGGGGTGCCCTAGCCTGAGCCTACGGGTGCCCTAGCCTGAGGCTAGGGGAGCCCTAGCCTTTGTCTAGCATAGGATTGCCCTACCCTAAGCCTAGGGTGCCATAGCCTGAGTCTAGGGGTGCCCCAGCCTTAGGCTAGGGGAGCCCTAGCCTAAGCCTAGGGGTGCCCTAGCCTAAGCCTAGTGGTGCCCTAGCCTAAGCCTAGGGGTGCCCTATCCTAAGCCTAGGGGTGCCTTAGCCTAAGCCTAGGGGAGCCCTAGCCATAGCCTAAGCCTAGGGGTGCCCTAGCCTAAAACTAGGGGTGCCCTAGCCTAAGCTTAGGGGTGCCCTAGCCTTAGGCTAGGGGAGCCCTAGCCTTACTCTAAGCCTAGGGGTGCCCTATCCTTAGGCTAGGGGAGTCCTCGCCTTAGCCGAAGCTTGGGGGTGCCATAGCCTAAATCTAGGGGTGCCCTAGCCAAGCCTAGGGATACCCTAGTGTTAGGCTAGAGGAGCCCTAGCCTTAGCCTAAGCCTAGGGGTGCCCTAGCCTAAGCCTAGGGGTGCCCTAGCCTAAGCCTAGGGTTGCCCTAGCCTAAGTCTAGGGGTGCCTAGCCTAAGCCTAGGGGTGCCCTAGCCTTAGGCTAGGGGAGCCCTAGACTTAGCCTAAGCCTAGGTGTGCCCCAGCCTAAGCCAAGGGGTGCCCTAGCCTACATCTTGGGGTGCCCTAGTCTAAGCATAGGGGTGCCATAACCTAAGCCTAGGGGTTCCATACCTAAGCCTAGGGGTGCCCTAGCCTAAACTTAGGGGTGCCCTAGCCTTAGGCTAGGGAAGCCCTAGCCTTAGTCTAAGCCTAGCGGTGCCCTAGCCTAAGCCTAGTGGTGTCCTAGCCTAAGCCTAGGGGTGCCCTAGCTTAAGCCTAAGGGTGCCCTAGCCTTAGACTAGGGGAGCCCAAGCCTTAGCCTAAGTCTAGGGGTGCACTAGCCTAAGCTTAGGCGTGCCATAACCTAAGCCTAGGGGTTCCATACCTAAACCTAGGGGTGCCCTAGCCTAAGCCTAGGGGTGCCCTAGCCTTAGGCTAGGGAAGCCCTAGCCTTAGCCTAAGCCTAGCGGTGCTCTAGCCTAAGCCTAGTGGTGTCCTAGCCTAAGCCTAGGGGTGCACTAGCCTAAGCCTAGGGGTGCTCTAGCCTAAGCCTACGGGTGCCCTAGCCTAGGACTAAGAGGGTCCTAGCCTAAACCTAGGGTGCCCTAGCCTTAGGCTCAGGGATCCCTAGCCTTAGCCTAAGCCTAGGGGTGCTCAAGCCTAAGCCTACGGGTGCCCTAGCCTAAGCCTAGGAGTGCCCTAGCCTAAGCCTAGGGGTGCCCTAACCAAAGCCTAGGGTGCCCTAGCCTAAGCGTAGAGGTGCCCTAGCCTTAGGCTAGGGGAGCCCTAACCTTAGAGTAAGCATAGGGGTGCCATAACCTAAGCCTAGGGGTTCCATACCTAAGCCTAGGGGTGCCCTAGCCTAAGCCTAGTGGTGTCCTAGCCTAACCCTAGGGGTGCCCTAGCCTAAGCTTAGGGGTGCCCTAGTCTAAGCCTAAGGGTGCCCTAGCCTTAGACTAGGGGAGCCCAAGCCTTAGCCTAAGCCTAGGGGTGCCCTAGCCTAAGCCTAGGGGTGTTCTAGCCTAAGCCTATGGGTGCCCTAGCCTAAGCATAGGAGGGTCCTAGCCTAAACCGAGGGGTGCCCTAGCCTTAGGCTCGGGTAGCCCTTGCCTTAGCCTAATCCTAGGGGTGCCCTAGCCTAAGCCTAGGGGTGCCCAAGCCCAAGCCTATGGGTGCCCTAGCCTTAGGCTAGGGGAGCCCTAGGCTTAGCCTCAGCCTAGGGCTGCCCTAGCCTAATCCTAGGGGTGCCCTAGCCTAAGCCTAGGGGTGCCCAAGCCTAAGCCTAGGGGTGCCCTAGCCTTAGGCTAGGGGAGCCCTAGCCTTAGCCTAAGTCTAGGGGTGCCCTAGCCTAAGCCTAGGGGTTTCCTAGCCTAAGCCTAGGGCTGCCCTAGCCTAAGACTAGGGGTGCCCTAACCAAAGCCTAGGGTGCCTTAGCCTAAGCGTAGAGGTTCCCTAGGCTTAGGCTAGGGGAGCCCTAACCTTAGCGTAAGCCAGGGGTCCCTTAGCCTAAGCCTTGGGTTGCCCTACCCTAAGCCTAGGTGTGCCCTATCCTAAGCCTAGGGGTGGCCTAGCCTAAACCTAAGCCTACGGGTGCCCTAGCCTAAGTCTAGAGGTGCCCTAGCCTAAGCCTACCGGTGCCCTAGTCTAAGCCTAGGAGTGCCCTAGCCTTAGGTTAGGGGATCCCTAGCCTTAGCCTTAGCCTAGGTGTGCCCCAGCCTAAGCCAAGGGGTGCCCTAGCCTACATCTAGGGGTGCCCTAGCCTAAGCATAGGGGTGCCATAACCTAAGCCTAGGGGTTCCATACCTAAGCCTAGGGGTGCCCTAGCCTAAGCCTAGGGGTGCCCTAGCCTTAGGCTAGGGAAGCCCTAGCCTTAGCCTAAGCCTAGCGGTGCCCTAGCCTAAGCCTAGTGGTGTCCTAGCCTAAGCCTAGGGGTGCCCTAGCTTAAGCCTAAGGGTGCCCTAGCCTTAGACTAGGGGAGCCCAAGCCTTAGCCTAAGCCTAGGGGTGCACTAGCCTAAGCCTAGGGGTGCTCTAGCCTAAGCCTACGGGTGCCCTAGCCTAGGACTAGGAGGGTCCTAGCCTAAACCTAGGGTGCCCTAGCCTTAGGCTCAGGGAGCCCTAGCCTTAGCCTAAGCCTAGGGGTGCTCTAGCCTAAGCCTACGGGTGCCCTAGCCTAAGCCTAGGAGTGCCCTAGCCTAAGCCTAGGGGTGCCCTAACCAAAGCCTAGGGTGCCCTAGCCTAAGCGTAGAGGTGCCCTAGCCTTAGGCTAGGGGAGCCCTAACCTTAGCGTAAGCATAGGGGTGCCATAACCTAAGCATAGGGGTTCCATACCTAAGCCTAGGGGTGCCCTAGTCTAAGCCTAGTGGTGTCCTAGCCTAACCCTAGGGGTGCCCTAGCTTAAGCCTAGGGGTGCCCTAGCCTAAGCCTAGTGGTGTCCTAGCCTAAGCCTAGGGGTGCCCTAGCTTAAGCCTAAGGGTGCCCTAGCCTTAGACTAGGGGAGCCCAAGCCTTAGCCTAAGCCTAGGGGTGCACTAGCCTAAGCCTAGGGGTGCCATAACCTAAGCCCAGGGGTTCCATACCTAAGCCTAGGGGTGCCCTAGCCTTAGGCTAGGGAAGCCCTAGCCTTAGCCTAAGCCTAGCGGTGCCCTAGCCTAAGCCTAGTGGTGTCCTAGCCTAAGCCTTGGGGTGCCCTAGCTTAAGCCTAAGGGTGCCCTAGCCTTAGACTAGGGGAGCCCAAACCTTAGCCTAAGCCTAGGGGTGCACTAGCCTAAGCCTAGGGGTGCTCTAGCCTAAGCCTACGGGTGCCCTAGCCTAGGACTAGGAGGGTCCTAGCCTAAACCTAGGGTGCCCTAGACTTAGGCTCAGGGAGCCCTAGCCTTAGCCTAAGCCTAGGGGTGCTCTAGCCTAAGCCTACGGGTGCCCTAGCCTAAGCCTAGGAGTGCCCTAGCCTAAGCCTAGGGGTGCCCTAACCAAAGCCTAGGGTGCCCTAGCCTAAGCGTAGAGGTGCCCTAGCCTTAGGCTAGGGGAGCCCTAACCTTAGCGTAAGCATAGGGGTGCCATAACCTAAGCCTAGGGGTTCCATACCTAAGCCTAGGGGTGCCCTAGCCTAAGCCTAGTGGTGTCCTAGCCTAACCCTAGGGGTCCCCTAGCTTAAGCCAAGGGGTGCCCTAACCTAAGCTTAGGGGTGCCCTAGTCTAAGCCTAAGGGTGCCCTAGCCTTAGACTAGGGGAGCCCAAACCTTAGCCTAAGCCTAGGGGTGCCCTAGCCTAAGCCTAGGGGTGTTCTAGCCTAAGCCTACGGGTGCCCTAGCCTAAGCCTAGGAGGGTCCTATCCTAAACCTAGGGGTGCCCTAGCCTTAGGCTCGGGTAGCCCTAGCCTTAGCCTAATCCTAGGGGTGCCCTAGCCTAAGCCTAGGGGTGCCCAAGCCCAAGCCTATGGGTGCCCTAGCCTTAGGCTAGGGGAGCCCTAGGCTTAGCCTAAGCCTAGGGCTGCCCTAGCCTAATCCTAGGGGTGCCCTAGCATAAGCCTAGGGGTGCCCAAGCCTAAGCCTAGGGGTGCCCTAGCCTTAGTCTAGGGGAACCCTAGCCTTAGCCTAAGTCTAGGCGTGCCCTAGCCTAAGCCTAGGGGTTTCCTAGCCTAAGCCTAGGGCTGCCCTAACCTAAGCCTAGGAGTGCCCTAGCCTAAGCCTAGGGGTGCCCTAACCAAAGCCTAGGGTGCCTTAGCCTAAGCGTAGAGGTGCCCTAGGCTTAGGCTAGGGGAGCCCTAGCCTTAGCCTAAGTCTAGGCGTGCCCTAGCCTAAGCCTAGGGGTTTCCTAGCCTAAGCCTAGGGCTGCCCTAGCCTAAGCCTAGGAGTGCCCTAGCCTAAGCCTAGGGGTGCCCTAACCAAAGCCTAGGGTGCCTTAGCCTAAGCGTAGAGGTGCCCTAGGCTTAGGCTAGGGGAGCCCTAACCTTAGCGTAAGCCAGGGGTGCCTTAGCCTAAGCCTTGGGTTGCCCTACCCTAAGCCTAGGGGTGCCCTATCCTAAGCCTAGGGGTGCCCTAGCCTAAATCTAAGCCTAGGGGTGCCCTAGCCTAAGTCTAGAGGTGCCCTAGCCTAAGCCTACCGGTGCCCTAGTCTAAGCCTAGGAGTGCCCTAGCCTTAGGTTAGGGGATCCCTAGCCTTAGCCTAATCCTAGGTGTGCCCCAGCCTAAGCCAAGGGGTGCCCTAGCCTACATCTAGGGGTGCCCTAGCCTAAGCATAGGGGTGCCATAACCTAAGCCTAGGGGTTCCATACCTAAGCCTAGGGGTGCCCTAGCCTAAGCCTAGGGGTGCCCTAGCCTTAGGCTAGGGAAGCCCTAGCCTTAGCCTAAGCCTAGCTGTGCCCTAGCCTAAGCCTAGTGGTGTCCTAGCCTAAGCCTAGGGGTGCCCTAGCTTAAGCCTAAGGGTGCCCTAGCCTTAGACTAGGGGAGCCCAAGCCTTAGCCTAAGCCTAGGGGTGCACTAGCCTAAGCCTAGGGGTGCCATAACCTAAGCCTAGGGGTTCCATACCTAAACCTAGGGGTGCCCTAGCCTAAGCATAGGGGTGCCCTAGCCTTAGGCTAGGGAAACCCTAGCCTTAGCCTAAGCCTAGCGGTGCCCTAGCCTAAGCCTAGTGGTGTCCTAGCCTAAGCCTAGGGGTGCCCTAGCTTAAGCCTAAGGGTGCCCTAGCCTTAGACTAGGGGAGCCCAAGCCTTAGCCTAAGCCTAGGGATGCACTAGCCTAAGCCTAGGGGTGCTCTAGCCTAAGCCTACGGGTGCCCTAGCCTAAAACTAGGAGGGTCCTAGCCTAAACCTAGGGTGCCCTAGCCTTAGGCTCAGGGAGCCCTAGCCTTAGCCTAAGCCTAGGGGTGCTCTAGCCTAAGCCTACGGGTGCCCTAGCCTAAGCCTAGGAGTGCCCTAGCCTAAGCCTAGGGGTGCCCTAACCAAAGCCAAGGGTGCCCTAGCCTAAGCGTAGAGGTGCCCTAGCCTTAGGCTAGGGGAGCCCTAACCTTAGCGTAAGCATAGGGGTGCCATAACCTAAGCCTAGGGGTTCCATACCTAAGCCTAGGGGTGCCCTAGCCTAAGCCTAGTGGTGTCCTAGCCTAACCCTAGGGGTGCCCTAGCTTAAGCCTAGGGGTGCCCTAGCCTAAGCTTAGGGGTGCCCTAGTCTAAGCCTAAGGGTGCCCTAGCCTTAGACTAGGGGAGCCCAAGCCTTAGCCTAAGCCTAGGGGTGCCCTAGCCTAAGCCTAGGGGTGTTCTAGCCTAAGCCTACGGGTGCCCTAGCCTAAGCCTAGGAGGGTCCTAGCCTAAACCTAGGGGTGCCCTAGCCTTAGGCTCGGGTAGCCCTAGCCTTAGCCTAATCCTAGGGGTGCCCTAGCCTAAGCCTAGGGGTGCCCAAGCCCAAGCCTATGGGTGCCCTAGCCTAATCCTAGGGGTGCCCTAGCCTAAGCCTAGGGGTGCCCAAGCCTAAGCCTAGGGGTGCCCTAGCCTTAGGCTAGGGGAGCCCTAGCCTTAGCCTAAGTCTAGGGGTGCCCTAGCCTAAGCCTAGGGGTTTCCTAGCCTAAGCCTAGGGCTGCCCTAGCCTAAGCCTAGGAGTGCCCTAGCCTAAGCCTAGGGGTGCCCTAACCAAAGCCTAGGGTGCCTTAGCCTAAGCGTAGAGGTGCCCTAGGCTTAGGCTAGGGGAGCCCTATCTTAGCGTAAGCCAGGGGTGCCTTAGCCTAAGCCTTGGGTTGCCCTACCCTAAGCCTAGGGGTGCCCTATCCTAAGCCTAGGGGTGCCCTAGCCTAAACCTAAGCCTAGGGGTGCCCTAGCCTAAGTCTAGAGGTGCCCTAGCCTAAGCCTACCGGTGCCCTAGTCTAAGCCTAGGAGTGCCCTAGCCTTAGGTTATGGGATCCCTAGCCTTAGCCTAAACCTAGGGGTGCCCTAGCTTAAGCCTAGGAGTGCACTAACCTAAGCCTAGGGATGCCCTAAATTAAGCCTAGGGGTGCCCTAGCCTTAGGCTAGGGGAGCCCTAGCCTTAGCCTAAGCCTAGGGGTGCCTTAGACTAAATTTAGAAGTTCCCTATCCTAAGCTAACGGGTGCCCTAGCCAAAGTCTAGGGGTGCCCTAGCCTTAGGCTAGGGGTGCCCTAGCCTTAGCCTAAGCCTACGGGTGCCCTAGCTTAAGCCTAAGGGTGCCCTAGCCTTAGGCTATGGGAGATCTAGCCTTAGCCTAAGCCTAGGGGTGCCCTAGCCTAAGCCTAGGGTGCCCTAGTCTAAGCTTAGAAGTTCCGTATCCTAAGCCTAGTGGTGCCCTAGCCAAAGCCTAGGGGTGCCCTAGCCTAAGCCTAGGGGTGCCCTAGCCTTAGGCTAGTGGAGCCCTAGCCTTAGCCTAAGCCTACGGGTCTCCTAGCTTAAGCCTAGGGGTGCCCTAGCCTAAGCCTAGGGGTGCCCTAGCCTAAGCCTAGGGGTGCCTTTGTCTAAGCCTAGGGGTGCCCTAGCCTAAGCCTAGGGGTGCCCTAGCCATAGGCTAGGGTAGCCCTTGCCTTAGCCTAAGCCTAGGGGTGCCCTAGCCTAAGACTATGGGTGCCCTATACTAAGCCTAGCGGTGCCCTAGCCTAAGCCTAGTGGTGCCCTAGCCTTAGGCTAGGGGAGCCCTAGCCTTAGCCTAAGCCTAGGGGTGCCCTAGCCTAAGCCTAGGGGTGCCCTAGCCTGAGGCTAGGGGAGCCCTCACGTTAGTCTAGCCTAGGATTGCCCTAGCCTAATCCTAGGGGTGCCATAGCCTGAGCCTAGGGGAGCCCTAGCCTGAGGATAGGGGAGCCCTAGACTTAGCCTAAGCCTAGGATTGCCCTAGCCTAAGCTAACGGGTGCCATAGCCTGAGTCTAGGGGTGCCCTACCCTAAGCCTAGGGGTGCCCTAGCCTTAGTATAGGGATTCCCTAGCCTAAGCCTAGGGGGGCCCTAGCCTAACCCTAGGGTTGGCCTAGCCTAAGCCTAGGGGTGCCCTAGCTTAAGCCTAGGGGTGCCCTAGCCTAAGCTTAGGGGTGCCATAGCCTGAGTCTAGGGGTGCTCTAGCGTGAGGCTAGGGAAGCTGTAGCCTTAGCCTAAGCGTAGGGGAGCCCTATCTTAAGCCTAGGGGTGCCCTAGCCTAAGCCTAGGGGTGCCCTAGCCTAAGCCTAGAGGTGCCCTAGCCGTAGGGTAGGGGAGCCCTAGCCTTTTCCTAAGCCTAGGGGTGCCCTAGCCTAAGCCTCGGGGTGCCCTAGCCAGAGCCTAGGGGTGCCGTAGCCTTAGGCTAGGGGAGCTCTAGCCTTAGCCTAAGCCTAGGGGTGCCCTAGTTTAAGCCTCGGGGTGCCCTAGACTGATCCTATGGGAGCCCTAGCCTTAGCCTAAGCCTAGGATTGCCCTAGCCTAAGCTTAGGGGTGCCCTAGCCTGAGTCTAGGGGTGCCCTAGCCTGAGGCTAGGGGAGCCGTTGCCTTAGCCTAAGTCTAAGGGTGCCCTAGCCTAAACCTGCGGTTACCCTAGCCTAAGCCTAGGGGCGCCCTAGCCTTAGGCTAGGGGTTCCCTAGCCTTAGCGTAAGCCTAGTCGTGCCCTATCCTGAGCCTAGGGGTGCCCTAGCCTGAGCCTACGGGTGCCCTAGCCTGAGGCTAGGGGAGCCCTAGCCTTTGTCTAGCATAGGATTGCCCTAGCCTAAGCCTACGGTGCCATAGCCTGAGTCTAGGGGTGCCCCAGCCTTAGGCTAGGGGAGGCCTAGCCTAAGCCTAGGGGTGCCCTAGCCGTAGGAAAAGGGAGCCCTAGCCATAGCCTAAGCCTAGGGGTGCTCTAGCCTAAACCTAGGGGTGCCTAACCTAAGCTTAGGGGTGCCCTATCCTTAGGCTAGGGGAGCCCTCGCCTTAGCCGAAGCTTGGGGGTGCCCTAGCCTAAACGTAGGGGTGCCCTAGCCTAAGCCTAGGGGTGCCCTAGCCAAGCCTAGGGATGCCCTAGTGTTAGGCTAGAGGAGCCCTAGCATTAGCCTAAGCCTAGGGGTGCCCTAGACTAAGCCTAGGGGTGCCCTAGCCTAAGCCTAGGGTTGCCCTAGCCTAAGTCTAGGGGTGCCTAGCCTAAGCCTAGGGGTGCCCTAGCCTTAGGCTAGGGGAGCCCTAGTCTTAGCCTAAGCCTAGGTGTGCCCCAGCCTAAGCCTAGGGGTCCCATAGCCTACATCTAGGGGTGCCCAAGCCTAAGCATAGGGGTGCCATAACCTAAGCCTAGGGGTGCCCTAGTCTAAGCCTAAGGGTGCCCTAGCCTTAGACTAGGGGAGCCCAAGCCTTAGCCTAAGCCTAGGGCTGCCCTAGCCTAATCCAAGGCGTGCCCTAGCCTAAGCCTAGGGGTGCCCAAGCCTAAGCCTAGGGGTGCCCTAGCCTTAGGCTTGGGGAGCCCGAGCCTTAGCCTAAGCCTAGGGGTGCCCTAGCCTAAGCCTAGGAGTGCCTTAGCCTAAGCCTTGGGTTGCCCTAGCCTAAGCCTAGGGGTGCCCTAGCCTAAGCCTAGGGGTGCCCTAGCCTAAACCTAAGCCTAGGGGTGCCCTAGCCTAAACCTAGGGGTGCCCTAGCTGTAGTCTAGGGGAGCCCTAGGCTTAGCGTAAGCCTAGTCGTGCCCTATCCTGAGCCTAGGGGTGCCCTAGCCTGAGCCTACGGGTGCCCTAGCCTGAGGCTAGGGGAGCCCTAGCCTTTGTCTAGCATAGGATTGCCCTAGCATAAGCCTACGGTGCCAAAGCCTGAGTCTAGGGGTGCCCCAGCCTTAGGCTAGGGGAGCCCTACTCTAAGCCTAGGGGTGCCCTAGCCTAAGCCTAGGGGTGCCCTAGCCTAAGCCTACAGGTGCCCTAGCCTAAGCGTAGGGGTGCCTTAGCCTAAGCCTAGGGGTGCCCTAGCCGTAGGCCAGGGGAACCCTAGCCATAGCCTAAGCCTAGGGGTGCCCTAGCCTAAAACTAGGGGTGCCCTAGCCTAAGCTTAGGGGAGCCCTAGCCTTAGTCTAAGCCTAGGGGTGCCCTATCCTTAGGCTAGGGGAGTCCTCGCCTTAGCCGAAGCTTGGGGGTGCCCTAGCCTAAACCTAGGGGTGCCCTAGCCAAGCCTGGGGATGCCCTAGTGTTAGGCTAGAGGAGCCCTAGCCTTAGCCTAAGCTTAGGGGTGCCCTAGCCAAAGCCTAGGGTTGCCCTAGCCTAAGTCTAGGGGTGCCTAGCCTAAGCCTAGGGGTGCCCTAGCCTTAGGCTAGGGGAGCCCTAGACTTAGCCTAAGCCTAGGTGTGCCCCAGCCTAAGCCTAGGGGTGCCCTAGCTTACATGTAGGGGTGCCCTAGCCTAAGCATAGGGGTGCCATAACTTAAGCCTAGGGGTTCCATACCTAAGCCTAGGGGTGCCCTAGCCTAAGCCTAGGGGTGCCCTAGCCTTAGGTTAGGGAAGCCCTAGCCTTAGCCTAAGCCTAGCGGTGCCCTAGCCTAAGCCTAGTGGTGTCCTAGCCTAAGCCTAGGGGTGCCCTAGCTTAAGCCTAAGGGTGCCCTAGCCTTAGACTAGGGGAGCCCAAGCCTTAGCCTAAGCCTAGGGGTGCCCTAGCCTAAGCCTAGGGGTGCTCTACCCTAAACCTACGGGTGTCCTAGCCTAGGCCTAGGAGGGTCCTAGCCTAAACCTAGGGGTGCCGTAGCCTTAGGCTCAGGGAGCCCTAGCCTTAGCCTAAGCCTAGGGGTGCTCTAGCCTAAGCCTACGGGTGCCCTAGCCTAAGCCTAGGAGTGCCCTAGCCTAAGCCTAGGGGTGCCCTCACCAAAGCCTAGGGTGCCCTAGCCTAAGCGCAGAGGTGCCCTAGCCTTAGGCTAGGGAAGCCCTAGCCTTAGAGTAAACATAGGGGTGCCATAACCTAAGCATAGGGGTTCCATACCTAAGCCTAGGGGTGCCCTAGCCTAAGCCTAGGGGTGCCCTAGCCTTAGGCTAGGGAAGCCCTATCCTTAGCCTAAGACTAGCGGTGCCCTAGCCTAAGCCTAGTGGTGTCCTAGCCTAAGCCTAGGGGTGCCCTAGCTTAAGCCTAGGGGTGCCCTAGCCTAAGCCTAGGGGTGCCCTATTCGAAGCCTAAGGGTGCCCTAGCCTTAGACTAGGGGAGCCCAAGCCTTAGCCTAAGCCTAGGGGTGCCCTAGCCTAAGCCTAGGGGTGTTCTAGCCTAAGCCTACGGTTGCCCTAGCCTTAGCCTAGGAGGGTCCTAGCCTAAACCTAGGGGTGCCCTAGCTTAAGCCTAAGCCTACGGGTGCCCTAGCTTAAGCCTAGGGGTGCCCTAGCCTTAGGCTAGGGGAGCCCTAGCCTTAGCCTAAGCCTAGGGGTGCCCTAGACTAAACTTAGAAGTTCCCTATCCTAAGCCTACGGGTGCCCTAGCCAAAGTCTAGGGGTGCCCTAGCTTTAGGCTAGGGGTGCCCTAGCCTTAGCCTAAGCCTACGGGTGCCCTAGCTTAAGCCTAGGGGTGCCCTAGCCTTAGGCTAGGGGAGCCCTAGCCTTAGCCTAAGCCTAGGGGTTCCCTAGCCTAAACCTAGAGTTGCCCTAGCCTTAGGCTAGGGTAGCCCTAGCCTTAGCCTAAGCCTACAGGTGCCCTAGCTTAAGCCTAGGGGTGCCCTAGCCTTAGGCTAGGGGAGCCCTAGCCTTAGCCTAAGCCTAGGGGTGCCCTAGCCTCAGCTTAGGGGTGCACTAGCCTCAGCCTAGGGGTGCGCTAGCCTATGTCTTGGGGTGCCCTAGCCTAACCCTAGTGGTGCCCTAGCCTTAGGCTAGGAGAGCCCTAGCCTTAGCCTAAGCCTAGGGGTGCCCTAGCCAAAGCCTAGGGGTGCCCTAGCCTAAGCCTAGAGGTGTCCAAGTCTTAGGTTTGGGGAGCCCTAACCTTAGCGTAAGCCTAGGGGTGCCTTAGCGTAAGCCTTGGGGTGCCCTAGCCTAAGCCTAGTGGTGCCTTAGCCTAAGCCTAGGGGTGCCCGAGCCTAAGCCTAGGAGTGCCCTAGCCTAAGCCTAGGGGTGCCCTAGCCTAAGACCAGGGGTGCCTTTGCCTAAGCCTAGGGGTGCCCTAGCCTAAGCCTAGGGGTGCCTTTGCCTAAGCCTAGGGGTGCCCTAGCCGAAGCCTAGGGGTGCTCTAGCCTTAGGCTAGGGAAGCCTAGCCTTAGCCTAAGCCTAGGCGTGCCCTAGCCTAAGCCTAGGGGTGCCCTAGCCTAATCCAAGGGGTGCCCTATCCTAAGTCTAGGGATGCCCTAGCCTGAGTCTAAGGGTGCCCTAGCCTGAGCCTACGGGTGTCCTTGCCTGAAGCAAGGGGAGCCCTAACGTTAGTCTAGCCTAGGATTGCCCTAGCCTAAGCCTAGGGGTGCCATAGCCTGAGTCTAGGGGTGCACTAGCCTGAGGCAAGGGGAGCCGCAGCCTTAGCCTAAGCCTAGGGGAGCCGTAGCCTAAGACTAGGGGTGCCCTAGCCTAAGCCTTGGGGTGCCCTAGCCTTAGACTAGGGGTGCCCTAGCCTGAGGATAGGGGAACCCTGGTCTTAGCCTAAGCCTAGTATTGTCCTAGCCTAAGGTAACGGGTGCCCTAGCCTGAGTCTAGGGGTGCCCTTGCCTGAGGCTAGGGGAGCCGTTGCCTTAGCCTAAGTGTAGGGGTGCCCTAGCCTAAGACTAGGGGTGCCCTAGCCTAAGCCTAGGGGTGCCCTAGCCTAAGCCTAGGTTAGCCCTAGAATTAGCCTAAGCCTAGGGGTGCCCTAGCCTAGGCCTAGGGGTACTCTAGCCTTAGGCTAGGGGAGCCCTAACCTTAGCCTAAGCCTAGGGTTGCCCTAGCCTAAGCCTAGGGGTGCCCTAGCCTACGCCTAGGGGTGCCCTAGCCTAAGCTTAGGGGTGCCATTGCCTGAGTCTAGGGGTGCACTATGAGGCTTGGGGAGCCGTAGCGTTAGCCTAACTCTAGGGGAGCCCTAGCTTAAGCCTAGGGGTGCCCTAGCCTAAGCCTAGGGGTGCCCTAGCCTAAGCCTAGAGGTGCCCTAGCCTGAGCCTAGGGGTGCCGAAGCCTTAGGCTAGTGGAGCCCAAGCCTTAGCCTAAGCCTAGGGGTGCCCTAGTCTAAGCCTAGGGGTGCCCTAGCCTGAGCCTAGGGGTGCCCTAGCCTGAGGATAGGGGAGCCCTAGACTTAGCCTAAGACTAGGATTTTCCTAGCCTAAGCTAACGGGTGCCCTAGCCTGAGTCTAAGGGTGCCCTTGCCTGAGGCTAGGGGAGTCGTTGCCTTAGCCTAAGTGTATGGGTGCCCTAGCCTAAGCCTAGGGGTGCCCTAGCCTAAGCCCAGGGGTGCCCTAGCCTAAGCCTAGGGATGGCCTACCCTTAGCCTAGGGGTGCCCTAGCTTAAGCCTAGGGGTGCTCTAGCCTTAGGCTAGGGGATTCCTAGCCTTAACCTAAGCCTACGGGTGCCCTAGCCTAAGCCTAGGAGTGCCCAATCCTTAGGCTAGGGGATCCCTAGACTTAGCCTAAGCCTAGGGGTGCCCTAGCGTAAGCCTAGGGGTACCCTAGACTAAGCCTAGGGGTGCCCTAGCCTAAGCCTAGGGGTGCCCTAGCCTTAGGCTAGGGGAGCCCTAGACTTAGCCTAAGCCTAGGGGTGCCCTAGCCTAAGCCTAGGGGTGCCCTAGCCTAAGCTTAGACGTTCCCTATCCTAAGCCTAGGGGTTCCCTAGCCAAAGCCTAGGGGTGCCCTAGCCTAAGCCTCGGGGTGCCCTAGCCTAAGACTAGGGGCGCACTAGCCTTAGGCTAGGGGATCCCTAGCCTTAGCCTAAGCCTAGGTGTGCCCTTGCCTAAGTCTTGGTGTCCCCTAGCCTAAGCCTAGGGATGCCCTAGCCTAAGCCTAGGGGTGCCCTAGCCTAAGCCTAGGGGTGCCTTTGCCTAAGCCTATGGGTGCCCTAGCCTAAGCCTAGGGGTGCCTTTGCCTAAGCCTAGGGGTACCCTAGCCTAAGCCTAGGGGTGCTCTAGCCTTAGGCTAGGTGAGCCTAGCCTTAGCCTAAGCCTAGGCGTGCCCTAGCCTAAGCCTAGGGGTGCCCTAGCCTAATCCTAGGGGTGCCCTAGCCTAAGTCTACGGGTGCCCTAGCCTGAGTCTAAGGGTGCCCTAGCCTGAGCCTACGGGTGCCCTAACCTGAGGCTAGGGGAGCCCTAACGTTAGCCTAGCCTAGGATTGCCCTAGCCTAAGCCTAGAGGTGCCATAGCCTGAGTCTAGGGGTGCACTAGCCTGAGGCAAGGGGAGCCACAGCCTTAGCCTAAGCCTAGGGGAGACCTAGCCTAAGCCTAGGGGTGCCCTAGCCTAAGCCTAGGGGTGCCCTAGTCTTAGGCTAGGGGATCCCTAGCTTGAGCCTAGGGGTGCCCTAGCCTGAGGATAGGGGAGCCCTAGACTTAGCCTAAGCCTAGGATTGTCCTAGCCTAAGCTAACGGGTGGCCTAGCCTGAGTCTAGGGGTGCCCTTGCCTGAGGCTAGGGGAGCCGTGGCCTTAGCGTAAGTGTAGGGGTGCCCTAGCCTAAGCCTAGGGGTACCCTAGCCTAAGCCTACGGGTGCCCTAGCCTTAGTCTAGGGGTTCCCTAGCCTAAGCCTAGGGGTGCCCTAACCTAAGCCTAGATTAGCCCTAGCCTTAGCCTAAGCCTAGGGGTGACCTAGCCTAAGCCTAGAGTTGCCCTAGCCAAAGGCTAGGGTAGCCCTTGCCTTAGCCTAAGCCTACAGGTGCCCTAGCTTAAGCCTAGGGGTGCCCTAGCATTAGGCTAGGGGAGCCCTAGCCTTAGCCTAAGCCTAGGGGTGCCCTAGCCTCAGCTTAGGGGTGCGCTAGCCTAAGTCTTGGGGTGCCCTAGCCTAAGCCTAGTGGTGCCTTAGCCTAAGCCTAGGGGTCACCTAGTCTTAGCCTAAGCCTAGGGGTGCCCTAGCCTAAGACTAGGGGTGCCCTAGCCTAAGCCTAGGGGTGCCCTAACCTAAGCCTTGGGGTGCCCTAGCCTTAGACTAGGAGAGCCCTAGCCTTAGCCTAAGCCTAGGGGTGCCCTAGCCAAAGCCTAGGGGTGCCCTAGCCTAAGCCTATAGGTGCCCTAGTCTTAGGCTAGGGGAGCCCTAACCTTAGCGTAAGCCTAGGGGTGCCTTAGCGTAAGCCTTGGGGTGCCCTAGCCTAAGCCTAGTGGTGCCTTAGCCTAAGCCTAGGGGTGACCTAGCCTTAGCCTAAGCCTAGCAGTGCCCTAGCCTAAGCCTAGGAGTGACCTAGCCTAAGTCTAGGGGTGCCCTAGCCTTAGGCTAGGGGTGCCCTAGCCTTAGCCTAAGCCTACGGGTGCCCTAGCTTAAGCCTAAGGGTGCCCTAGCCTTAGGCTATGGGAGATCTAGCCTTAGCCTAAGCCTAGGGGTGCCCTAGCCTAAGCCTAGGGTGCCCTAGTCTAAGCTTAGAAGTTCCGTATCCTAAGCCTAGTGGTGCCCTAGCCAAAGCCTAGGGGTGCCCTAGCCTAAGCCTAGGGGTGCCCTAGCCTTAGGCTAGTGGAGCCCTAGCCTTAGCCTAAGCCTACGGGTCTCCTAGCTTAAGCCTAGGGGTGCCCTAGCCTAAGCCTAGGGGTGCCCTAGCCTAAGCCTAGGGGTGCCTTTGTCTAAGCCTAGGGGTGCCCTAGCCTAAGCCTAGGGGTGCCCTAGCCATAGGCTAGGGTAGCCCTTGCCTTAGCCTAAGCCTAGGGGTGCCCTAGCCTAAGACTATGGGTGCCCTATACTAAGCCTAGCGGTGCCCTAGCCTAAGCCTAGTGGTGCCCTAGCCTTAGGCTAGGGGAGCCCTAGCCTTAGCCTAAGCCTAGGGGTGCCCTAGCCTAAGCCTAGGGGTGCCCTAGCCTGAGGCTAGGGGAGCCCTCACGTTAGTCTAGCCTAGGATTGCCCTAGCCTAATCCTAGGGGTGCCATAGCCTGAGCCTAGGGGAGCCCTAGCCTGAGGATAGGGGAGCCCTAGACTTAGCCTAAGCCTAGGATTGCCCTAGCCTAAGCTAACGGGTGCCATAGCCTGAGTCTAGGGGTGCCCTACCCTAAGCCTAGGGGTGCCCTAGCCTTAGTATAGGGATTCCCTAGCCTAAGCCTAGGGGGGCCCTAGCCTAACCCTAGGGTTGGCCTAGCCTAAGCCTAGGGGTGCCCTAGCTTAAGCCTAGGGGTGCCCTAGCCTAAGCTTAGGGGTGCCATAGCCTGAGTCTAGGGGTGCTCTAGCGTGAGGCTAGGGAAGCTGTAGCCTTAGCCTAAGCGTAGGGGAGCCCTATCTTAAGCCTAGGGGTGCCCTAGCCTAAGCCTAGGGGTGCCCTAGCCTAAGCCTAGAGGTGCCCTAGCCGTAGGGTAGGGGAGCCCTAGCCTTTTCCTAAGCCTAGGGGTGCCCTAGCCTAAGCCTCGGGGTGCCCTAGCCAGAGCCTAGGGGTGCCGTAGCCTTAGGCTAGGGGAGCTCTAGCCTTAGCCTAAGCCTAGGGGTGCCCTAGTTTAAGCCTCGGGGTGCCCTAGACTGATCCTATGGGAGCCCTAGCCTTAGCCTAAGCCTAGGATTGCCCTAGCCTAAGCTTAGGGGTGCCCTAGCCTGAGTCTAGGGGTGCCCTAGCCTGAGGCTAGGGGAGCCGTTGCCTTAGCCTAAGTCTAAGGGTGCCCTAGCCTAAACCTGCGGTTACCCTAGCCTAAGCCTAGGGGCGCCCTAGCCTTAGGCTAGGGGTTCCCTAGCCTTAGCGTAAGCCTAGTCGTGCCCTATCCTGAGCCTAGGGGTGCCCTAGCCTGAGCCTACGGGTGCCCTAGCCTGAGGCTAGGGGAGCCCTAGCCTTTGTCTAGCATAGGATTGCCCTAGCCTAAGCCTACGGTGCCATAGCCTGAGTCTAGGGGTGCCCCAGCCTTAGGCTAGGGGAGGCCTAGCCTAAGCCTAGGGGTGCCCTAGCCGTAGGAAAAGGGAGCCCTAGCCATAGCCTAAGCCTAGGGGTGCTCTAGCCTAAACCTAGGGGTGCCTAACCTAAGCTTAGGGGTGCCCTATCCTTAGGCTAGGGGAGCCCTCGCCTTAGCCGAAGCTTGGGGGTGCCCTAGCCTAAACGTAGGGGTGCCCTAGCCTAAGCCTAGGGGTGCCCTAGCCAAGCCTAGGGATGCCCTAGTGTTAGGCTAGAGGAGCCCTAGCATTAGCCTAAGCCTAGGGGTGCCCTAGACTAAGCCTAGGGGTGCCCTAGCCTAAGCCTAGGGTTGCCCTAGCCTAAGTCTAGGGGTGCCTAGCCTAAGCCTAGGGGTGCCCTAGCCTTAGGCTAGGGGAGCCCTAGTCTTAGCCTAAGCCTAGGTGTGCCCCAGCCTAAGCCTAGGGGTCCCCTAGCCTACATCTAGGGGTGCCCAAGCCTAAGCATAGGGGTGCCATAACCTAAGCCTAGGGTGCCCTAGTCTAAGCCTAAGGGTGCCCTAGCCTTAGACTAGGGGAGCCCAAGCCTTAGCCTAAGCCTAGGGCTGCCCTAGCCTAATCCAAGGCGTGCCCTAGCCTAAGCCTAGGGGTGCCCAAGCCTAAGCCTAGGGGTGCCCTAGCCTTAGGCTTGGGGAGCCCGAGCCTTAGCCTAAGCCTAGGGGTGCCCTAGCCTAAGCCTAGGAGTGCCTTAGCCTAAGCCTTGGGTTGCCCTAGCCTAAGCCTAGGGGTGCCCTAGCCTAAGCCTAGGGGTGCCCTAGCCTAAACCTAAGCCTAGGGGTGCCCTAGCCTAAACCTAGGGGTGCCCTAGCTGTAGTCTAGGGGAGCCCTAGGCTTAGCGTAAGCCTAGTCGTGCCCTATCCTGAGCCTAGGGGTGCCCTAGCCTGAGCCTACGGGTGCCCTAGCCTGAGGCTAGGGGAGCCCTAGCCTTTGTCTAGCATAGGATTGCCCTAGCATAAGCCTACGGTGCCAAAGCCTGAGTCTAGGGGTGCCCCAGCCTTAGGCTAGGGGAGCCCTACTCTAAGCCTAGGGGTGCCCTAGCCTAAGCCTAGGGGTGCCCTAGCCTAAGCCTACAGGTGCCCTAGCCTAAGCGTAGGGGTGCCTTAGCCTAAGCCTAGGGGTGCCCTAGCCGTAGGCCAGGGGAACCCTAGCCATAGCCTAAGCCTAGGGGTGCCCTAGCCTAAAACTAGGGGTGCCCTAGCCTAAGCTTAGGGGAGCCCTAGCCTTAGTCTAAGCCTAGGGGTGCCCTATCCTTAGGCTAGGGGAGTCCTCGCCTTAGCCGAAGCTTGGGGGTGCCCTAGCCTAAACCTAGGGGTGCCCTAGCCAAGCCTGGGGATGCCCTAGTGTTAGGCTAGAGGAGCCCTAGCCTTAGCCTAAGCCTAGGGGTGCCCTAGCCAAAGCCTAGGGTTGCCCTAGCCTAAGTCTAGGGGTGCCTAGCCTAAGCCTAGGGGTGCCCTAGCCTTAGGCTAGGGGAGCCCTAGACTTAGCCTAAGCCTAGGTGTGCCCCAGCCTAAGCCTAGGGGTGCCCTAGCTTACATGTAGGGGTGCCCTAGCCTAAGCATAGGGGTGCCATAACTTAAGCCTAGGGGTTCCATACCTAAGCCTAGGGGTGCCCTAGCCTAAGCCTAGGGGTGCCCTAGCCTTAGGTTAGGGAAGCCCTAGCCTTAGCCTAAGCCTAGCGGTGCCCTAGCCTAAGCCTAGTGGTGTCCTAGCCTAAGCCTAGGGGTGCCCTAGCTTAAGCCTAAGGGTGCCCTAGCCTTAGACTAGGGGAGCCCAAGCCTTAGCCTAAGCCTAGGGGTGCCCTAGCCTAAGCCTAGGGGTGCTCTACCCTAAACCTACGGGTGTCCTAGCCTAGGCCTAGGAGGGTCCTAGCCTAAACCTAGGGGTGCCGTAGCCTTAGGCTCAGGGAGCCCTAGCCTTAGCCTAAGCCTAGGGGTGCTCTAGCCTAAGCCTACGGGTGCCCTAGCCTAAGCCTAGGAGTGCCCTAGCCTAAGCCTAGGGGTGCCCTCACCAAAGCCTAGGGTGCCCTAGCCTAAGCGTAGAGGTGCCCTAGCCTTAGGCTAGGGAAGCCCTAGCCTTAGAGTAAACATAGGGGTGCCATAACCTAAGCATAGGGGTTCCATACCTAAGCCTAGGGGTGCCCTAGCCTAAGCCTAGGGGTGCCCTAGCCTTAGGCTAGGGAAGCCCTATCCTTAGCCTAAGACTAGCAGTGCCCTAGCCTAAGCCTAGTGGTGTCCTAGCCTAAGCCTAGGGGTGCCCTAGCTTAAGCCTAGGGGTGCCCTAGCCTAAGCCTAGGGGTGCCCTATTCGAAGCCTAAGGGTGCCCTAGCCTTAGACTAGGGGAGCCCAAGCCTTAGCCTAAGCCTAGGGGTGCCCTAGCCTAAGCCTAGGGGTGTTCTAGCCTAAGCCTACGGTTGCCCTAGCCTTAGCCTAGGAGGGTCCTAGCCTAAACCTAGGGGTGCCCTAGCTTAAGCCTAAGCCTACGGGTGCCCTAGCTTAAGCCTAGGGGTGCCCTAGCCTTAGGCTAGGGGAGCCCTAGCCTTAGCCTAAGCCTAGGGGTGCCCTAGACTAAACTTAGAAGTTCCCTATCCTAAGCCTACGGGTGCCCTAGCCAAAGTCTAGGGGTGCCCTAGCCTTAGGCTAGGGGTGCCCTAGCCTTAGCCTAAGCCTACGGGTGCCCTAGCTTAAGCCTAGGGGTGCCCTAGCCTTAGGCTAGGGGAGCCCTAGCCTTAGCCTAAGCCTAGGGGTTCCCTAGCCTAAACCTAGAGTTGCCCTAGCCTTAGGCTAGGGTAGCCCTAGCCTTAGCCTAAGCCTACAGGTGCCCTAGCTTAAGCCTAGGGGTGCCCTAGCCTTAGGCTAGGGGAGCCCTAGCCTTAGCCTAAGCCTAGGGGTGCCCTAGCCTCAGCTTAGGGGTGCACTAGCCTCAGCCTAGGGGTGCGCTAGCCTATGTCTTGGGGTGCCCTAGCCTAACCCTAGTGGTGCCCTAGCCTTAGGCTAGGAGAGCCCTAGCCTTAGCCTAAGCCTAGGGGTGCCCTAGCCAAAGCCTAGGGGTGCCCTAGCCTAAGCCTAGAGGTGTCCAAGTCTTAGGTTTGGGGAGCCCTAACCTTAGCGTAAGCCTAGGGGTGCCTTAGCGTAAGCCTTGGGGTGCCCTAGCCTAAGCCTAGTGGTGCCTTAGCCTAAGCCTAGGGGTGCCCGAGCCTAAGCCTAGGAGTGCCCTAGCCTAAGCCTAGGGGTGCCCTAGCCTAAGACCAGGGGTGCCTTTGCCTAAGCCTAGGGGTGCCCTAGCCTAAGCCTAGGGGTGCCTTTGCCTAAGCCTAGGGGTGCCCTAGCCGAAGCCTAGGGGTGCTCTAGCCTTAGGCTAGGGAAGCCTAGCCTTAGCCTAAGCCTAGGCGTGCCCTAGCCTAAGCCTAGGGGTGCCCTAGCCTAATCCAAGGGGTGCCCTAGCCTAAGTCTAGGGATGCCCTAGCCTGAGTCTAAGGGTGCCCTAGCCTGAGCCTACGGGTGCCCTTGCCTGAAGCTAGGGGAGCCCTAACGTTAGTCTAGCCTAGGATTGCCCTAGCCTAAGCCTAGGGGTGCCATAGCCTGAGTCTAGGGGTGCACTAGCCTGAGGCAAGGGGAGCCGCAGCCTTAGCCTAAGCCTAGGGGAGCCGTAGCCTAAGACTAGGGGTGCCCTAGCCTAAGCCTTGGGGTGCCCTAGCCTTAGACTAGGGGTGCCCTAGCCTGAGGATAGGGGAACCCTGGACTTAGCCTAAGCCTAGTATTGTCCTAGCCTAAGGTAACGGGTGCCCTAGCCTGAGTCTAGGGGTGCCCTTGCCTGAGGCTAGGGGAGCCGTTGCCTTAGCCTAAGTGTAGGGGTGCCCTAGCCTAAGACTAGGGGTGCCCTAGCCTAAGCCTAGGGGTGCCCTAGCCTAAGCCTAGGTTAGCCCTAGAATTAGCCTAAGCCTAGGGGTGCCCTAGCCTAGGCCTAGGGGTACTCTAGCCTTAGGCTAGGGGAGCCCTAACCTTAGCCTAAGCCTAGGGTTGCCCTAGCCTAAGCCTAGGGGTGCCCTAGCCTACGCCTAGGGGTGCCCTAGCCTAAGCTTAGGGGTGCCATTGCCTGAGTCTAGGGGTGCACTATGAGGCTTGGGGAGCCGTAGCGTTAGCCTAACTCTAGGGGAGCCCTAGCTTAAGCCTAGGGGTGCCCTAGCCTAAGCCTAGGGGTGCCCTAGCCTAAGCCTAGAGGTGCCCTAGCCTGAGCCTAGGGGTGCCGAAGCCTTAGGCTAGTGGAGCCCAAGCCTTAGCCTAAGCCTAGGGGTGCCCTAGTCTAAGCCTAGGGGTGCCCTAGCCTGAGCCTAGGGGTGCCCTAGCCTGAGGATAGGGGAGCCCTAGACTTAGCCTAAGACTAGGATTTTCCTAGCCTAAGCTAACGGGTGCCCTAGCCTGAGTCTAAGGGTGCCCTTGCCTGAGGCTAGGGGAGTCGTTGCCTTAGCCTAAGTGTATGGGTGCCCTAGCCTAAGCCTAGGGGTGCCCTAGCCTAAGCCCAGGGGTGCCCTAGCCTAAGCCTAGGGATGGCCTACCCTTAGCCTAGGGGTGCCCTAGCTTAAGCCTAGGGGTGCTCTAGCCTTAGGCTAGGGGATTCCTAGCCTTAACCTAAGCCTACAGGTGCCCTAGCCTAAGCCTAGGAGTGCCCAATCCTTAGGCTAGGGGATCCCTAGACTTAGCCTAAGCCTAGGGGTGCCCTAGCGTAAGCCTAGGGGTACCCTAGACTAAGCCTAGGGGTGCCCTAGCCTAAGCCTAGGGGTGCCCTAGCCTTAGGCTAGGGGAGCCCTAGACTTAGCCTAAGCCTAGGGGTGCCCTAGCCTAAGCCTAGGGGTGCCCTAGCCTAAGCTTAGACGTTCCCTATCCTAAGCCTAGGGGTTCCCTAGCCAAAGCCTAGGGGTGCCCTAGCCTAAGCCTCGGGGTGCCCTAGCCTAAGACTAGGGGCGCACTAGCCTTAGGCTAGGGGATCCCTAGCCTTAGCCTAAGCCTAGGTGTGCCCTTGCCTAAGTCTTGGTGTCCCCTAGCCTAAGCCTAGGGATGCCCTAGCCTAAGCCTAGGGGTGCCCTAGCCTAAGCCTAGGGGTGCCTTTGCCTAAGCCTATGGGTGCCCTAGCCTAAGCCTAGGGGTGCCTTTGCCTAAGCCTAGGGGTACCCTAGCCTAAGCCTAGGGGTGCTCTAGCCTTAGGCTAGGTGAGCCTAGCCTTAGCCTAAGCCTAGGCGTGCCCTAGCCTAAGCCTAGGGGTGCCCTAGCCTAATCCTAGGGGTGCCCTAGCCTAAGTCTACGGGTGCCCTAGCCTGAGTCTAAGGGTGCCCTAGCCTGAGCCTACGGGTGCCCTAACCTGAGGCTAGGGGAGCCCTAACGTTAGCCTAGCCTAGGATGCCCTAGCCTAAGCCTAGGGGTGCCATAGCCTGAGTCTAGGGGTGCACTAGCCTGAGGCAAGGGGAGCCACAGCCTTAGCCTAAGCCTAGGGGAGACCTAGCCTAAGCCTAGGGGTGCCCTAGCCTAAGCCTAGGGGTGCCCTAGCCTTAGGCTAGGGGAGCCCTAGCTTGAGCCTAGGGGTGCCCTAGCCTGAGGATAGGGGAGCCCTAGACTTAGCCTAAGCCTAGGATTGTCCTAGCCTAAGCTAACGGGTGGCCTAGCCTGAGTCTAGGGGTGCCCTTGCCTGAGGCTAGGGGAGCCGTGGCCTTAGCGTAAGTGTAGGGGTGCCCTAGCCTAAGCCTAGGGGTACCCTAGCCTAAGCCTACGGGTGCCCTAGCCTTAGTCTAGGGGTTCCCTAGCCTAAGCCTAGGGGTGCCCTAACCTAAGCCTAGATTAGCCCTAGCCTTAGCCTAAGCCTAGGGGTGACCTAGCCTAAGCCTAGAGTTGCCCTAGCCAAAGGCTAGGGTAGCCCTTGCCTTAGCCTAAGCCTACAGGTGCCCTAGCTTAAGCCTAGGGGTGCCCTAGCATTAGGCTAGGGGAGCCCTAGCCTTAGCCTAAGCCTAGGGGTGCCCTAGCCCCAGCTTAGGGGTGCACTAGCCTCAGCTTAGGGGTGCGCTAGCCTAAGTCTTGGGGTGCCCTAACCTAAGCCTCGTGGTGCCTTAGCCTAAGCCTAGGGGTCACCTAGTCTTAGCCTAAGCCTAGGGGTGCCCTAGCCTAAGACTAGGGGTGCCCTAGCTTAAGCCTAGGGGTGCCCTAACCTAAGCCTTGGGGTGCCCTAGCCTTAGACTAGGAGAGCCCTAGCCTTAGCCTAAGCCTAGGGGTGCCCTAGCCAAAGCCTAGGGGTGCCCTAGCCTAAGCCTATAGGTGCCCTAGTCTTAGGCTAGGGGAGCCCTAACCTTAGCGTAAGCCTAGGGGTGCCTTAGCGTAAGCCTTGGGGTGCCCTAGCCTAAGCCTAGTGGTGCCTTAGCCTAAGCCTAGGGGTGACCTAGCCTTAGCCTAAGCCTAGCAGTGCCCTAGCCTAAGACTAGGAGTGACCTAGCCTAAGCCTAGGGGTGCCCTAGCCTAAGCCCAGGGGTGCCTTTGCCTAAGCCTAGGGGTGCCCTAGCCTAAGCCTAGTGGTGCCTTTGCCTAAGCCTAGGGGTACCCTAGCCGAAGCCTAGGGGTGCTCTAGCCTTAGGCTAGGGAAGCCTAGCCTTAGCGTAAGCCTAGGGGTGCCCTAGCCTAATCCAAGGGGTGCCCTAGCCTAAGTCTAGGGATGCCCTAGCCTGAGTCTAAGGGTGCCCTAGCCTGAGCCTACGGGTGCCCTAGCTTGAAGCTAGGGGAGCCCTAACGTTAGTCTAGCCTAGGATTGCCCTAGCCTAATCCTAGGGGTGCCATAGCCTGAGCCTAGGGGTGCACTAGCCTGAGGCAACGGAAGCCGCAGCCTTAGCCTAAGCCTAGGGGAGCCCTAGCCTGAGCCTAGGGGTGCCCTAGCCTGAGGATAGGGGAGCCCTAGACTTAGCCTAAGCCTAGGATTGTCCTAGCCTAAGCTAACGGGTGCCCTCGCCTGAGACTAGGGTAGCCCTTGCCTGAGGTTGGGGAGCCGTTGCCTTAGCCTAAGTGTAGGGGTGCCCTAGCCTAAGACTAGGGGTGCAGTAGCCTAAGCCTAGGGGTGCTCTAGCCTTAGGCTAGGGTAGCCCTAGCCTTAGCCTAAGCCTAGGGGTGCCCTAGCCTAAGCCTATGGATGCCCTAGCCTAAGCCTAATGGTCCCCTAGCCTAAGCTTAGGGGTGCCATAGCCTGAGTCTAGGGGTGCACTATGAGGCTTGGCGAGCCGTAGCCTTAGCCTAACCCTAGGGGAGCCCTAGCTTAGGCCTAGGGGTGCCCTAGCCTAAGCCTAGGGGTGCCCTAGCCTAAGCCTAGAGGTGCCCTAGCCTTAGGCTAGGGGAGTCCTAGCCTTTTCCTAAGCCTAGGTGTGCCCTAGCCTAAGCCTCGGGGTGCCCTAGCCTGAGCCTAGGGGTGCCGTAGGCTTAGGCTAGGGGAGCCCAAGCCTTAGCCTAAGCCTAGGGGTGCCCTAGTCTAAGCCTAGGGGTGCCCTAGCCTGAGACTAGTGTAGCCCTAGCCTTAGCCTAAGCCTAGGATTGCCCTAGCCTAAGCTTAGGGGTGCCCAAGCCTGAGTCTATGGGTGCACTAGCCTGAGGCAAGGGGAGCCGCAGCCTTAGCCTAAGCCTAGGGGAGCCCTAGCCTAAGCCTAGGGGTGCCCTAGCCTAAGCCTAGGGGTGCCCTAGCCTTAGGCTAGGGGAGCCCTTGCCTGAGCCTAGGGGTGCCCTAGCCTGAGGATAGGGGAGCCCTAGACTTAGCCTAAGCCTAGGATTGTCCTAGCCTAAGCTAACGGGTGCCCTAGCCTGAGTCTAAGGGTGCCCTTGCCTGAGGCTAAGGGAGTCGTTGCCTTAGCGTAAGTGTAGGGGTGCCCTAGCCTAAGCCTAGGGGTGCCCTAGCCTAAGCCTAGGGGTGCCCTAGCCTAAGCCTAGGTTAGCCCTAGCCTTAGCCTAAGCCTAGGTGTGCCCTAGCCTAAACCTAGGGATGGCCTACCCTTAGCCTAGGGGTGCCCTAGCCTAAGCCTAGGGGTGCTCTAACCTTAGGCTAGGGGATCCCTACCCTTAGCCTAAGCCTACGGGTGCCTTAGCCTAAGCCTAGGGGTGCCTTTGCCTAAGCCTAGGGGTGCCCTAGCTTAAGCCTAGGGGTGCTCTAGCCTTAGGCTAGGGAAGCCTAGCCTTATCCTAAGCCTAGGCGTGCCCTAGCCTAAGCCTAGGGGTGCCCTAGCCTAATCCAAGGGGTGCCCTAGCCTAAGTCTAGGGATGCCCTAGCCTGAGTCTAAGCGTACCCTAGCCTGAGCCTACGGGTGCCCTAGCCTGAAGCTAGGGGAGCCCTAACGTTAGTCTAGCCTAGGATTGCCCTAGCCTAAGCCTAGGGGTGCCATAGCCTAAGTCTAGGGGTGCACTAGCCTGAGGCAAGGGGAGCCGCATCTTTAGCCTAAGCCTAGGGGAGCGCTCGCCTAAGACTAGGGGTGCCCTAGCCTAAGCCTTGGGGTGCCCTAGCCTTAGGCTAGGGGAGCCCTAGCCTGAGCCAAGGGGTGCCCTAGCCTGAGGATAGGGGAGCCCTAGACTTAGCCTAAGCCTAGGATTGTCCTAGCCTAAGCTAACGGGTGCCCTAGCCTGAGTCTAGGGGTGCCCTTGCCTGAGGCTAGGGGAGCCGTTGCCTTAGCCTAAGTGTAGGGGTGCCCTAGCCTAAGACTAGGGTTGCCCTAGCCTAAGCCTAGGGGTGCCCTAGCCTTAGTCTAGGGGTTCCCTAGCCTAAGCCTAAGGGTGCCCTAGCCTAAGCCTAGGTTAGCCCTAGCCTTATAATAAGCCTTGGGGTGCCCTAGCCTAAGCCTAGGGATGGCCTACCCTAAGCCTAGGGGTGCCCTAGCCTAAGCCTAGGGGTGCTCTAGCCTTAGGCTAGGGGAGCCCTAGCCTTAGCCTAATCCTAGGGGTGCCCTAGCCTAAGCCTAGGGGTGCCCTAGCCTAAGCCTAATGGTGCCCTAGCCTAAGCTTAGGGGTGCCATAGCCTGAGTCTAGGGGTGCACTATGAGGCTTGGGGAGCCGTAGCCTTAGCCTAACCCTAGGTGAGCCCTAGCTTAAGCCTAGGGGTGCCCTAGCCTTAGTCTAGGGGTTCCCTAGCCTAAGCCTAGGGGTGCCCTAACCTAAGCCTAGATTAGCCCTAGCCTTAGCCTAAGCCTAGGGGTGACCTAGCCTAAGCCTAGAGTTGCCCTAGCCAAAGGCTAGGGTAGCCCTTGCCTTAGCCTAAGCCTACAGGTGCCCTAGCTTAAGCCTAGGGGTGCCCTAGCATTAGGCTAGGGGAGCCCTAGCCTTAGCCTAAGCCTAGGGGTGCCCTAGCCCCAGCTTAGGGGTGCACTAGCCTCAGCTTAGGGGTGCGCTAGCCTAAGTCTTGGGGTGCCCTAGCCTAAGCCTAGTGGTGCCTTAGCCTAAGCCTAGGGGTCACCTAGTCTTAGCCTAAGCCTAGGGGTGCCCTAGCCTAAGACTAGGGGTGCCCTAGCCTAAGCCTAGGGGTGCCCTAACCTAAGCCTTGGGGTGCCCTAGCCTTAGACTAGGAGAGCCCTAGCCTTAGCCTAAGTCTAGGGGTGCCCTAGCCAAAGCCTAGGGGTGCCCTAGCCTAAGCCTATAGGTGCCCTAGTCTTAGGCTAGGGGAGCCCTAACCTTAGCGTAAGCCTAGGGGTGCCTTAGCGTAAGCCTTGGGGTGCCCTAGCCTAAGCCTAGTGGTGCCTTAGCCTAAGCCTAGGGGTGACCTAGCCTTAGCCTAAGCCTAGCAGTGCCCTAGCCTAAGCCTAGGAGTGACCTAGCCTAAGCCTAGGGGTGCCCTAGCCTAAGCCCAGGGGTGCCTTTGCCTAAGCCTAGGGGTGCCCTAGCCTAAGCCTAGTGGTGCCTTTGCCTAAGCCTAGGGGTACCCTAGCCGAAGCCTAGGGGTGCTCTAGCCTTAGGCTAGGGAAGCCTAGCCTTAGCGTAAGCCTAGGGGTGCCCTAGCCTAATCCAAGGGGTGCCCTAGCCTAAGTCTAGGGATGCCCTAGCCTGAGTCTAAGCGTACCCTAGCCTGAGCCTACGGGTGCCCTAGCCTGAAGCTAGGGGAGCCCTAACGTTAGTCTAGCCTAGGATTGCCCTAGCCTAAGCCTAGGGGTGCCATAGCCTAAGTCTAGGGGTGCACTAGCCTGAGGCAAGGGGAGCCGCATCTTTAGCCTAAGCCTAGGGGAGCGCTCGCCTAAGACTAGGGGTGCCCTAGCCTAAGCCTTGGGGTGCCCTAGCCTTAGGCTAGGGGAGCCCTAGCCTGAGCCAAGGGGTGCCCTAGCCTGAGGATAGGGGAGCCCTAGACTTAGCCTAAGCCTAGGATTGTCCTAGCCTAAGCTAACGGGTGCCCTAGCCTGAGTCTAGGGGTGCCCTTGCCTGAGGCTAGGGGAGCCGTTGCCTTAGCCTAAGTGTAGGGGTGCCCTAGCCTAAGACTAGGGTTGCCCTAGCCTAAGCCTAGGGGTGCCCTAGCCTTAGTCTAGGGGTTCCCTAGCCTAAGCCTAAGGGTGCCCTAGCCTAAGCCTAGGTTAGCCCTAGCCTTATAATAAGCCTTGGGGTGCCCTAGCCTAAGCCTAGGGATGGCCTACCCTAAGCCTAGGGGTGCCCTAGCCTAAGCCTAGGGGTGCTCTAGCCTTAGGCTAGGGGAGCCCTAGCCTTAGCCTAATCCTAGGGGTGCCCTAGCCTAAGCCTAGGGGTGCCCTAGCCTAAGCCTAATGGTGCCCTAGCCTAAGCTTAGGGGTGCCATAGCCTGAGTCTAGGGGTGCACTATGAGGCTTGGGGAGCCGTAGCCTTAGCCTAACCCTAGGTGAGCCCTAGCTTAAGCCTAGGGGTGCCCTAGCCTAAGCCTAGGCGTGCCCTAGCCTAAGCCTAGAGGTGCCCTAGCCTTAGGCTAGGGGAGCTCTAGCCTTTTCCTAAGCCTAGGTGTGCCCTAGCCTAAGACTCAGGGTGCCCTAGCCTGAGCCTAGGGGTGCCGTAGCCTTAGGCTAGGGTAGCCCAAGCCTTAGCCTAAGCCTAGGGGTGCCCTAGTCTAAGCCTAGGATTGCCCTAGCCTAAGCTTAGGGGTGCCCAAGTCTGAGTCTAGGGGTGCACTAGCCTGAGGCAAGGGGAGCCGCAGCCTTAGCCTAAGCCTAGGGGAGCCCTAGCCTAAGCCTAGGGGTGCCCTAGCCTAAGCCTAGGGGTGCCCTAGCCTTAGGCTAGGGGAGCCCTAGCCTGAGCCTAGGGGTGCCCTAGCCTGAGGATAGGGGAGCCCAAGACATAGCCTAAGCCTAGGTTTGTCCTAGCCTAAGCTAACGGGTGCCCTAGCCTGAGTCTAAGGGTGCCCTTGCCTGAGGCTAGGGGAGCTCTAACCTTTTCCTAAACCTAGGGGTGCCCTAGCCTAAGCCTGGGGATGGCCTACCCTTAGCCTAGTGGTGCCCTAGCCTAAGCCTAAGGGTGCTCTAGCCTTAGGCTAGGGGATCCCTAGCCTTAGCCTAAGCCTACGGGTACCTATCCTAAGCCTAGGAGTGCCCTATCCTTAGGCTAGGGGATCCCTAGCCTCAGCCTAAGCCTAGGGTTGCCCTAGCTTAATCCTAGGGGTGCCCTAGACTAAGCCTAGGGGTGCCCTAGCCTAAGCTTAGGGGTGCCCTATCCTTAGGCTAGGGGAGCCCTAGCCTTAGCCTAAGCTTAGGGGTGCCCTAGCCTAAGCTTAGAACTTCCCTATCCTAAGCCTAGGGGTTCCCTAGCCAAAGCCTAGGGGTGCCCTAGCCTAAGCCTTTGGTTGCCCTACCCTAAGCCTAGGGGTGCCCTAGCCTAAGCCTAGGGGTGCCCTAGCCTAAGTCTAGAGGTGCCGTAGCCTAAGCCTACGGGTGCCCTAGCCTAATCCTAGGGATGCCTAGCCTAAGCCTACGGGTGCCCTAGCCTAAGCCTAGGGGTGCCTTTGCCTAAGCCTAGGGGTGCCCTAGCCTAAGCCTAGGGGTGCCTTTGCCTAAGCCTAGGGGTACCCTAGCCTAAGCCGAGGGGTGCTCTAGCCTTAGGCTAGGGGAGCCTAGCCTTAGCCTAAGCCTAAGCGTGCCCTAGCCTAAGCCTAGGGTGCCCTAGCTTAATCCTAGGGGTGCCCTAGCCTGAGTCTAGGGGTGCCCTAGCCTGAGTCTAAGGGTGCCCTAGCCTGAGCCTATGGGTGCCCTAGCCTGAGGCTAGGGGAGCCCTAACGTTAGTCTAGCCTAGGATTTCCCTAGCCTAAGCCTAGGGGTGCCATAGCCTGAGTCTAGGGGTGCACTAGCCTGAGGCAAGGGGAGCCGCAGCCTTAGCCTAAGCCTAGGGGAGACCTAGCCTAAGCCTAGGGGTGCCCTAGCCTAAGCCTAGGGGTGCCCTATCTTTAGGCTAGGGGAGCCCTAGCTTGAGCCTAGGTGTTCCCTACCCTGAGGATAGGGGAGCCCTAGACTTAGCCTAAGCCTAGGATTGTCCTGGCCTAAGCTAACGGGTGGCCTAGCCTGAGTCTAGGGGTGCCCTTGCCTGAGGCTAGGGGAGCCGTTGCCTTAGCGTAAGTGTAGGGGTGCCCTAGCCAAAGCCTAGGGGTGCCCTAACCTAAGCCTAGGGGTGCCCTAGCCTTAGTCTAGGGGTTCCCTAGCCTCAGCCTAGGGGTGCCCTAGCCTAAGCCTAGGTTAGCCCTAGCCTTAGCCTAAGCCTAGGGCTGCTCTAGCCTTAGGCTAGGGGAGCCCTAGCCTTAGGCTAAGCCTAATTGTGCCCTAGCCTAAGCCTAGGGTGCCCTAGCCTAAGCTTAGGGGTGCCATAGCCTGAGTCTAGGGGTGCACTAGCCTGAGGCTAGGGGAGCCGAAGCCTTAGCCTAACCCTAGGGGAGCCCTAGCTTAAGCGTAGGGGTGCCCTAGCCTAAGCCTATGGGTTCCCTAGCCTAAGCCTAGAGGTGCCCTAGCCTTAGGCTAGGAGAGCCCTAGCCTTAACCTAAGCCTAGGGGTGCCCTAGTCTAAGCCTAGGTGTGCCCTAGCCTGAGCCTAAGGGAGCCCTAGCCTTAGCCTAAGCCTAGGATTGCCCTAGCCTAAGCTTAGTGGTGCCCAAGCCTGAGTCTAGGGGTGCCCTAGCCTGAGGCTAGGGGAGCCGTTGCCTTAGCCTAAGTCTAGGGGTGCCCTAGCCTAAGCCTAGGGGTGCCCTAGCCTAAGCCTAGGGGTGCCCTAGCCTTAGTCTAGGGGAGCCATAGCCATAGCCTAAGCCTAGGCGTGCCCTATCCTGAGCCTAGGGGTGCCCTAGCCTGAGCCTACGGGTGCCCTAGCCTGAGGCTAGGGGAGCCCTAGCCTTAGTCTACCCTAGGATTGCCCTAGCCTAAGCCTAGGGTGCCATAGCCTGAGTCTAGGGGTGCACCAGCTGAGGCTAGGGGAGCCGTAGCCTTAGCCTAAGCCTAGGGGTGCCCTACCCTAAGCCTAGGGGTGCCCTAGCCTTAGTCCAGGGGAGCCCTAGCCTTAGCCTAAGCCTAGGGGCGCCCTAGCCAAAACCTAGGGGTGCCCTAGCCTAAGCTTAGGGCTGCCCTACCCTTAGGCTAGGGGAGCCCTAACCTTAGCGTAAGCTAGGGGTGCCTTAGCCTAAGCCTTGGGGTGCCCTAGCCTAAGCATAGGGGTGCCCTAGCCTAAGCCTAGGGGTGCCCTAGCCGAAACCTAAGCCTAGGGGTGCCCTAGCCTAAGTCTAGGGGTGCCCTAGCCTAAGCCTACGGGTGCCCTAGCCTAAGCCTAGGAGTGCCCTAGCCTTAGCCTAATCCTAGGGGTGCCCTAGCCAAAGCCTAGGGGTGCCCTAGCCTTAGGCTAGGGGTGCCCTAGCCTTAGCCTAAGCCTACGGGTGCCCTAGCTTAAGCCTTGGGTTGCCCAGCCTAAGCCTAGGGGTGCCCTAGCCTTAGGCTAGGGGAGCCCTAGCCTTAGCCTAAGCCTAGGGGTGCCCTAGCCTAAGCCTATAGGTGCCATAGCCTTAAGCTAGGGTAGCCCTAGTTTTAGTCTAAGCCTAGGGGTGCCCTAGCCTCAGTTTAGGGGTGCCCTAGCCTCAGCTTTGGGGTACCCTAGCCTAAGCCTAGGGGTGCCCTAGCCTAAGCCTATTGGTGCCTTAGCCTAAGCCTAGGGGTGACCTAGCCCTAGCCTAAGCCTTGGGGTTCCCTAGCCTAAGCCTAAGGGTGCCCTAGCCTTAGGCTAGGACAGCCCTAGCCTTAGCCTAAGCCTAGGGGTGCGCTAGCCAAAGCCTAGGGGTGCCCTAGCCTAAGCCTAGAGGTGCCCTAGCCTTAGGCTAGGGGAGCCCTAACCTTAGCGTAAACCTAGGGGTGCCTTAGCCTAAGCCTAGGGGTGCCCTAGCCTTAGGCTAGGGGAGCCCAAGCCTTAGATTAAGCATAGGGGTGCCCTAGCCTAATTCTAGGGGTGCCCTACCTAAGCCTACGGGTGCCCTACCCTAAACCTAGGAGTGCCCTAGCCTTAGGCTAGGGGATCCCTAGCCTTAGCCTAAGCCTAGGGGTGCCCTAGCTTAAGCCTCGTGGTGCTCTAGCCTATGCCTAGGGGTGCCTTAGCCAAAGCCTAGGAGTGCCTTAGCCTTAGGCTAGGGGAGCGCTAGCCTTAGCCTAAGCCTAGGGGTGCCCTAACCTAAGCCTAGGGGTGCCCTAGCCTACGCTTAGAAGTTCCCTATCCTAAGCCTAGGGGTGCCCTAGCCGAAGCCTAGGGGTGCCCTACCCTAAGCCTAGGGGTGCCCTAGCCTTAGGCTAGGGGAGCCCTAGCCTTAGCCTAAGCCTACGGGTGCCCTAGCTTAAGCCTAGGGGTGCCCTAGCCTAAGCCTAGGGGTGCCCTACCCTAAGCCAAGGGGTGCCCTAGCCTAAGCCTAGGGGTGCGCTAGGCATAGGCTAGGGGAGCCCTTGCCTTAGGCTAAGCCTAGGGGTTCCCTAGCCTTAGCCTAGGGGTGCCCTATCGTAAGCCTAGGGGTTCCCTAGCCTAAGCCTACGGGTGCCGTAGCCTAAGGCTAGGGGTGCCCTAGACTAAGCCTAGGGGTGCCCTAGCCTTAGGCTAGAGGAGCCCTAGCCTTAGCCTAAGCCTAGGGGTGCCCTAGCCTAAGCATAGGGGTGCCCTAGCCTAAGCTAACTGGTGCCTTAGCCTGAGTCTAGGGGTGCCCTTGCCTGAGGCTAGGGGAGCCATTGCCTTAGCCTAAGTGTAGGGGTGCCCTAGCCTAAGGCCAGGGGTGCCCTTGCCTAAGCCAAGGTTGCCCTAGCTTTAGTCTAGGGGTTCCCTAGCCTAAGCCTCGGGGTGCCCTAGCCTAAGCCTAGGTTAGCCCTAGCTTTATCCTAAGCCTAGGGGTGCCCTAGCCTAAGCCTAGGGTTTGCCTAGCCTAAGCTTAGGGGTGCCCTAGCCTAAGCTTAGGGGTGCTCTCGTCTTAGGCTAGGGGAGCCCTAGCCTTAGTCTAAGCTTAGGGGTGCCCTAGCATAAGCCTAGGGGTGCCCTAGCCTAAGCTTAGGGGTGCCATAGCCTGAGTCTAGGGGTGCACTAGCCTGAGGCTAGTAGAGCCGTAGCCTTAGCCTATGCCTAGGGGAGCCCTAGCTTAAGCCTAGGGGTGCCCTAACCTAAGCCTTGGGGTGTCCTAGCCTAAGCCTAGAGGTGCCCTAGCCTTAGGCTAGGGGAGCCCTAGCCTTTTCCTAAGCCTAGGGGTGCCCTAACCTAACCCTAGGGGTGCCCTAGATTAAGTCTAGGGGTGCCCTAGACTGAGCTTAGGGGAGCCCTAGCCTTAGCCTAAGCCTAGGATTGCCCTAGCCTAAGCTTAGGTGTGCCCTAGCCTGAGTCTAGGGGGGCCCTAGCATGAAGTTAGGGGAGCCGTTGCCTTAGCCTAAGTGTACGGGTGCCCTAGCCTAAGCTTTAGGGTGCCCTAGCCTAAGCCTAGGGGTGCCCTAGCCTTAAGCTAGGGGAGCCCTAGCCTTTTCCTAAGCCTAGGGGTGCACTAGCCTAAGCCTAGGGGTGCCCTAGTTTAAGCCTAGGGGTGCCCTAGACTGAGCCTAGGGGAGCCGTTGCCTTAGCCTAAGTCTAGGGGTGCCCTAGCCTAAGCCTAGGGGTGCCCTAGCCTAAGCCTAGGGGTGCCCTAGCCTTAGGCTAGGGGTTCCCTAGCCTAAGCCTAGGGGTGCCCTAGCCTAAACCTAGGGGTGCCCTAGCCTTAGTCTAGGGGAGCCATAGCCTGAGTCTAGGGGTGCACTTGCCTGAGGCAAGGGGAGCCGCAGCCTTAGCCTAAGCCTAGGGGAGCCCTAGCCTAAGCCTAGGGGTGCCCTAGCCTAAGCCTAGGGGTGCCCTAGCCTGAGGATAGGGGAGCCCAAGACATAGCCTAAGCCTACATTTGTCCTAGCCTAAGCTAACGGGTGCCCTAGCCTGAGTCTAAGGGTGCCCTTGCCTGAGGCTAGGGGAGTCGTTGCCTTAGCCTAAGTGTAGGGGTGCCGTAGCCTAAGCCTAGGGGTGCCCTAGCCATAGTGTAGGGGTTCCCTAGCCTATCCCTAGGGGTGCCCTAGCCTAAGCCTAGGTTAGCCCTAGCCTTAGCCTAAGCCTAGGGGTGCCCTAGCCTAAGTCTGGGGATGGCCTAACCTTAGCCTAGGGGTGCCCTAGCCTAAGCCTAAGGGTGCTCAAGCCTTAGGCTAGGGGATCCCTAGCCTTAGCCTAAGCCTACGGGTACCTAGCCTAAGCCTAGGAGTGCCCTATCCTTAGGCTAGGGGATCCCTAGCCTTAGCCTAAGCCTAGGGGTGCCCTAGCTTAAGCCTAGGGGTGCCCTAGACTAAGCCTAGGGGTGCCCTAGCCTAAGCCTAGGGGTGCCCTAGCCTTAGGCTAGGGGAGCCCTAGCCTTAGCCTAAGCCTAGGGGTGCCCTAGCCTAAGCCTAGGGGTGCTTTAGCCTAAGCTTAGAAGTTCCCTATCCTAAGCCTAGGGGTTCCCTAGGCAAAGCCTAGGGGTGCCCTATCCTAAGCCTTGGGTTGCCCTAGCCTAAGCCTAGGGGTGCCGTAGCCTAAGCCTAGGGGTGCCCTAGCCTAAGCCTACGGGTGCCCTACCCTAATCCTAGGGATGCCCTAGCCTAAGCCTACGGGTGCCCTAGCCTAAGCCTAGGGGTGCCTTTGCCTAAGCCTAGGGGTGCCCTAGCCTAAACCTAGGGGTGCCTTTGCCTAAGCCTAGTGGTGCCCAAGCCTAAGCCTAGGGCTGCCCTAGCCTAATCCTAGGGGTGCCCTAGCCTAATCCTAGGGGTGCCCAAGCCTAAGCCTAGGGGTGACCTAGCCTGAGCCTAGGGGTGCCTTAGCCTGAGTCTAAGGGTGCCCTAGCCTGAGCCTACGGGTGCCCTAGCCTGAGGCTAGGGGAGCCCTAACGTTTGTCTAGCCTAGGATTGCCCTAGCCTAAGCCTAGGGGTGCCCTAGCCTTAGGCTAGGGGAGCCCTAGCTTGAGCCTAGGGGTGCCCTAGCCTGAGGATAGGGCGGCCCTAGACTTAGCCTAAGCCTAGGATTGTCCTGGCCTAAGCTAACGGGTGGCCTAGCCTGAGTCTAGGGGTGCCCTTGCCTGAGGCTAGGGGAGCCGTTGCCTTAGCGTAAGTGTAGGGGTGCCCTAGCCTAAGCCTAGGGGTGCCCTAGCCTAAGCTTAGGGTTGCCCTAGCCTTTGTCTAGGGGTTCCCTAGCCTAAGCCTAGGGGTGCCCTAGCCTAAGTCTAAGTTAGCCCTAGCCTTAGCCTAAGCCTAGGGGTGCTCTAGCCTTAGGCTAGGGGAGCCCTTGCCTTAGGCTAAGCCTAATTGTGCCCTAGCCTAAGCCTAGGGTGCCCTAGCCTAAGCTTAGGGGTGTCATAGCCTGAGTCTAGGGGTGCACTAGCCTGAGGCTACGGGAGCCGTAGCCTTAGCCTAACCCTAGGGGAGCCCTAGCTTAAGCCTAGGGGTGCCCTAGCCTAAGCCTATGGGTTCCCTAGCCTAAGCTTAGAGGTGCCCTAGCCTTAGGCTAGGGGAGCCCTAGCCTTTTCCTAAACCTAGGAGTGCCCTAGCCTAAGCGTCGGGGTGCCCTAGCCTGAGCCTAAGGGAGCCCTAGCCTTAGCCTAAGCCTAGGATTGCCCTAGCCTAAGCTTAGGGGTGCCCAAGCCTGAGTCTAGGGGTGCCCTAGCCTAAGCCTAGGGGTGCCCTAGCCTTAGTCTAGGGGAGCCCTAGCCATAGCCTAAGCCTAGGAGTGCCCTATCCTGAGCCTAGGGGTGCCCTAGCCTGAGCCTACTGGTGTCCTAGCCTGAGCCTACGGGTGCCCTAGCCTGAGGCTAGGGGAGCCCTAGCCTTAGTCTAGCCTAGGATTGCCCTAGCCTAAGCCTAGGTTGCCATAGCCTGAGTCTAGGGGTGCACCAGCTGAGGCTAGGGGAGCCGTAGCCTTAGACTAAGCCTAGGGGTGCCCTACCCTAAGCCTAGGGGTGCCCTAGCCTTAGGCCAGGGGAGCCCTAGCCTTAGCCTAAGCTTAGCGGCGCCCTAGCCAAAACCTAGGGGTGCCCTAGCCTAAGCTTAGGGCTGCCCTAACCTTAGGCTAGGGGAGCCCTAACCTTAGCGTAAGCTAGGGGTGCCTTAGCCTAATCCTTGGGGTGCCCTAGCCTAAGCATAGGGGTGCCCTAGCCTAAGCCTAGGGGTGCCCTAGCCTAAACCTAAGCCTAGGGGTGCCCTAGCCTAAGTCTAGGGGTGCCCTAGCCTAAGCCTACGGGTGCCCTAGCCTAAGCCTAGGAGTGCCCTAGCCTTAGCCTAATCCTAGGGGTGCCCTAGCCAAAGCCTAGGGGTGCCCTAGCCTTAGGCTAGGGGTGCCCTAGCCTTAGCCTAAGCCTACGGGTGCCCTAGCCTAAGATTAGGGGTGCCCTAGCCTAAGTCTAGGGGTGCCCTAGCCTAAGCCTAGGGGTGCCCTAGCCTAAGCCTAGGGGTGCCCTAGCCTTAGGCTAGGGGTTCCCTAGCCTAAGCCTAGGGGTGCCCTAGCCTAAACCTAGGGGTGCCCTAGCCTTAGTCTAGGGGAGCCATAGCCTGCGTCTAGGGGTGCACTTGCCTGAGGCAAGGGGAGCCGCAGCCTTAGCCTAAGCCTAGGGGAGCCCTAGCCTAAGACTAGGGGTGCCCTAGCCTAAGCCTTGGGGTGCCCTAGCCTAAGCCTAGTGGTGCCCAAGCCTAAGCCTAGGGCTGCCCTAGCCTAATCCTAGGGGTGCCCTAGCCTAAGCCTAGGGGTGCCCAAGCCTAAGCCTAGGGGTGCCCTAGCCTTAGGCTAGGGGAGCCCTAGCCTTAGCCTAAGCCTAGGGCTGCCCTAGCCTAAGCCTAGGGGTGCCCTAGCTTAAGCCTAGGGCTGCCCTAGGCTAAGCCTAGGATTGCCCTAGCCTTAGGCTAGGGGATCGCTAGCCTTAGCCTAAGCCTAGGGGTGCCCTAGCTTAAGCCTAGGGGTGCCCAAACCTAAGCCTAGGGATGCCCTAAATTAAGCCTAGGGGTGCCCTAGCCTTAGGCTAGGGGAGCCCTAGCCTTAGCCTAAGCCTAGGGGTGCCCTAGACTAAACTTAGAAGTTCCCTATCCTAAGCCTACGGGTCTCCTAGCCAAAGCCTAGGGGTGCCCTAGCCTTAGGCTAGGGGTGCCCTAGCCTTAGCCTAAGCCTATGGGTGCCCTAGCTTAAGACTAGGGGTGCCCTAGCCTTAGGCTAGGGGAGCCCTAGCCTTAGCCTAAGCCTAGGGGTGCCCTAGTCTAAGCCTAGAGTTGCCCTAGCCTTAGGCTAGGGTAGCCCTAGCCTTAGCCTAAGCCTACAGGTGCCCTAGCTTAAGCCTAGGGGTGCTCTAGCCTTAGGCTAGGGAAGCCTAGCCTTAGCCTAAGCCTAGGCGTGCCCTAGCCTAAGCCCAGGGGTGCCCTAGCCTAATCCAAGGGGTGCCCTAGCCTAAGCCTAGGGATGCCCTATCCTGAGTCTAAGGGTGCCCTAGCCTGAGCCTACGGGTGCCCTAGCCTGAAGCTAGGGGAGCCCTAACGTTAGTCTAGCCTAGGATTGCCCTAGCCTAAGCCTAGGGTGCCATAGCCTGAGTCTAGGGGTGCACTAGCCTGAGGCAAGGGGAGCCGCAGCCTTAGCCTAAGCCTAGGGGAGGCCTAGCCTAAGACTAGGGGTGCCTTAGCCTAAGCCTTGGGGTGCCCTAGCCTTAGTCTAGGGGAGCCCTAGCCTTAGCCTAAGCCTAGGCGTGCCCTATCCTGAGCCTAAGGGTGTCCTTGACTGAGCCTAAGGGAGCCCTAGCCTTAGCCTAAACCTAGGATTGCCCTAGCCTAAGCTTAGGGGTGCCCAAGACTGAGTCTAGGGGTGCCCTAGCCTGAGGCTAGGGGAGCCGTTGCCTTAGAATAAGTGTAGCTGTGCCCTAGCCTAAGCCTAGGGGTGCCGTAGCCTAAGCCTAGGGGTGCCCTAGCCTTAGTCTAGGGGAGCCCTAGCCTTAGCCTAAGCCTAGGCGTGCCCTATCCTGAGCCTAGGGGTGCCCTAGCCTGAGCCTGCGGGTGCCCTAGCCTGAGCCTACGGGTACCCTAGCCTGAGGCTAGGGGAGCCCTAGCCTTAGTCTAGCCTAGGATTGCCCTAGCCTAAGCCTTGGGTGCCATAGCCTGTGTGTAGGGGTGCCCCAGCTGAGGCTAGGGGAGCCGTAGCCTTAGCCTAAGCCTAGGGGTGCCCTAGCCTAAGCTTAGGGGTGCCCTAGCCTAAGCCTACGGGTGCCCTAGCCTAAGCCTAGGAGTGCCCTAGCCTTAGCCTAATCCTAGGGGTGCCCTAGCCAAAGCCTAGGGGTGCCCTAGCCTTAGGCTAGGGGTGCACTAGCCTTAGCCTAAGCCTACGGGTGCCCTAGCTTATGCCTAGGGTTGCCCAGCCTAAGCCTAGGGGTGCCCTAGCCTTAGGCTAGGGGAGCCCTAGCCTTAGCCTAAGCCTAGGGGTGCCCTAGCCTAAGCCTATAGGTGCCATAGCCTTAAGCTAGGGTAGCCCTAGTTTTAGTCTAAGCCTAGGGGTTCCCTAGCCTCAGTTTAAGGGTGCCCTAGCCTCAGCTTTGGGGTACCCTAGCCTAAACCTAGGGGTGCCCTAGCCTAAGCCTAGGGGTGCCCTTGCCTAAGCCTAGTGGCGCCTTAGCCTAAGCCTAGGGGTGACCTAGCCCTAGCCTAAGCCTAGGGGTTCCCTAGCCTAAGCCTAGGGGTGCCCTAGCCTTAGGCTAGGACAGCCCTAGCCTTAGCCTAAGCCTAGGGGTGCGCTAGCCAAAGCCTAGGATTGCCCTAGCCTAAGCCTAGGGGTGCCATAGCCTGAGTCTAGGGGTGCACTAGCCTGAGGCAAGGGGAGCCGCAGCCGTACCTTAGCATAGGGAGCCCAAGCCTAAGCCTAGGGGTGCCCTAGCCTAAGCCTAGGGGTGCCCTAGCCTTAGGCAAGGAGAGCCCTAGCCTGAGCCTAGGGGTGCCCTAGCCTGAGGATAGGGGAACACTATTCTTAGCCTATGCCTAGGATTACCCTAGCCTAAGCTAACTGGTGACCTAGCCTGAGTCTAGGGGTGCCCTTGCCTGGGGCTAGGGGAGCCATTGCCTTAGCCTTAGTGTAGGGGTGCCCTAGCCTAAGCCTAGGGGTGCCCTTGCCTAAGCCTAGGGGTGCCCTAGCTTTAGTCTAGGGGTTCCCTAGCCTAAGCCTAGGGGTGCCCTAGCCGAAGCCTAGGTTAGCCCTAGCCTTATCCTAAGCCTAGGGGTGCCCTAGCCTAAGCCTAGGGTTGGCCTAGCATAAGCTTAGGGTTTCCCTAGCCTAAGCTTAGGGGTGCTCTAGTCTAAGATTAGGGGTGCCATAGCCTGAGTCTAGGGGTGCACTAGCCTGAGTCTATGGGAGCCGTAGCCTTTGCCTATGCCTAGGGGAGCCCTAGCTTAAGCCTAGGGGTGCCCTAACCTAAGCCTAGGGGTGCCCTAGCCTATGCCTAGACATGCCCTAGCCTTAGCTTGGGGACCCCAAGCCTTTTCCTAAGCCTAGGGGTGCCCTAGCCTAAGCCTAGGGGTGTCCTAGTTTAAGCCTAGGGGTGCCCTAGACTGAGCCTAGGGGAGCCCTCGCCTTAGCCTAAGCCTAGGAGTGCCCTAGCCTAAGCTTAGGGGTGCCCTAGCCTGAGGCTAGGGGTGCCCTAGCCTGAGGCTAGGGGAGCCGTTGCCTTAGCCTACGCCTAGGGGTGCCCTAGCCTAAGCCTATGGGTGCCCTAGCCTAAGCCTAGGGGTGCCCTAGCCTTAGGCTAGGGGTTCCCTACCCTAAGCCTAAGGGTGCCCTAGCCTTAGGCTAGGGGTGCCCTAGCCTTAGCCTAAGCCTACGGGTGCCCTAGCTTAAGACTAGGGGTGCCCTAGCCTTAGGCTTGGGGAGCCCTAGCCTTAGCCTAAGCCTAGGGGTGCCCTAGCCTAAGCCTAGAGTTGCCCTAGCCTTAGGCTAGGGTAGCCCTAGCCTTAGCCTAAGCCTACAGTTGCCCTAGCTTACGCCTAGGGGTGTTCTAGCCTTAGGCTAGGGAAGCCTAGCCTTAGCCTAAGCCTAGGGGAGCCCTAGCCTAAGACTAGGGGTGCCTTAGCCTAAGCCTTGGGGTGCCCTAGCCTAAACCTAGGGGTGCCTTAGCCATAGGCTAGGGGAGCCCTTGCCTTAGCCTAAGCCAAGGGGTGCCCTAGCCTAAGACTAGGGGTGCCCTATACTAAGCCTAGGGGTTCCCTAGCCTAAGCATAGGGGTGCCCTAGCCTTAGGCTAGGGGAGCCCTAGCCTTAGCCTAAGCCTAGGGGTGTGGTTGCCTAAGCCTAGGGGTGCCATAGCCTGAGGCTAGGGGTGCCCTAGCCTGAAGATAGGGAGCCCTAGACTTAGCCTAAGGCTAGGATTGCCCTAGCCTAAGCTAACGGGTGCCTTAGCCTGAGTTTAGGGGTGCCCTTGCCTGAGTGTAGGGGAGCCGTTGCCTTCGCCTAAGTGTAGGCGTGCCCTAGCCTAAGCCTAGGGGTGCCCTAGCCTAAGCCTAGGGGTGCCCTAGCCTTAGTATAGGGGTTCCCTAGCCTAAGCTTAGGGGTGCCCTAGCCTAAGCCTAGGTTATCCCTAGCCTTAGCCTCAGCCTAGGGGTGCCCTAGCCTAAGCCTAGGGGTGGCCTAGCCTAAGCCTAGGGGTGCCCTAGCCTAAGCCTAGGGGTGCCCAAGCCTAAGCTTAGGGGTGCCATAGCCTGAGTCTAGGGGTGCACTAGCCTGAGGCTAGGGAAGCCGTAGCCTTAGCCTAAGCCTAGGGGAGCCCTATCTTAAGCCTAGGGGTGCCCTAGCCTTAGCCTAGGGGTGCCCTAGCCTAAGCCTAGAGGTGCCCTAGCCATAGGGTAGGGGAGCCCTAGCCTTTTCCTAAGCCTAGGCGTGCCCTTGCCTAAGCCTCGGGGTGCCCTAGCCTGAGCTTAGGGGTGCCGTAGCCTTAGGCTAGGGGAGCCCTAGCCTTAGCCTAAGCCTAGGGGTGCCTTAGTTTAAGCCTAGGGGTGCCCTAGACTGATCCTATGGGAGCCCTAGCCTTAGCCTAAGCCTAGGATTGCCCTAGCCTAAGCTTAGGGGTGCCCTAGCCTGAGTCTAGGGGTGCCCTAGCCTGAGGCTAGGGGAGCCGTTGCCTTAGCCTAAGTCTAGGGGTGCCCTAGCATAAACCTACGGTTGCCCTAGCCTAAGCCTAGGGGTGCCCTAGCCTAAACCTACGGGTGCCCTAACCTTAGTCTAGGGGAGCCTTAGCCTTAGCGTAAGCCCAGTCGTGCCCTATCCTGAGCCTAGGGGTGCCCTAGCCTGAGCGTACGGGTGCCCTCGCCTGAGGCTAGGGGAGCCCTAGCCTTTGTCTAGCATAGGATTGCTCTAGCCAAAGCCTACGGTGCCATAGCCTGAGTCTAGGGGTACCCCAGCCTTAGGCTAGGGGAGCCCTAGCCTAAGCCTAGGGGTGCCTTACCCTAAGCCTAGGGGTGCCCTAGCCTAAGCCTAGGGGTGCCTTAGCCTAAGCCTAGGGGTGCCCTAGCTGTAGGCCGGGGGAGCCCTAGCCATAGCCTAAGCCTAAGGGTTCCCTATCCTAAACCTAGGGGTGCCCTAGCCTAAGCTTAGGGGTGCCCTAGCCTTAGGCTAGGGGAGCCGTAGCCTTAGTCTAAGCCTAGGGGTGCCCTATCCTTAGGCTAGGGGAGTCCTCGCCTTAGCCGAAGCTTGGGGGAGCCCTAGCCTAAGCCTAGGGGTGCCCTAGCCTAAGCCTAGGGGTGCCCTAGCCTAAGCCTAGGGGTGCCTTAGCCTAAGCCTAGGGGTGCCCTAGCTGTAGGCCAGGGGAGCCCTAGCCATAGCCTAAGCCTAGGGGTTCCCTAGCCTAAACCTAGGGGTGCCCTAGCCTAAGCTTAGGGGTGCCCTAGCCTTAGGCTAGGGGAGCCCTAGCCTTAGTCTAAGCCTAGGGGTGCCCTATCCTTAGGCTAGGGGAGTCCTCGCCTTAGCCGAAGCTTGGGGGTGCCCTAGCCTAAACTTAGGGGTGCCCTAGCCTAAGCCTAGGGGTGCCCTAGCCAAGCCGAGGGATGCCCTAGTGTTAGGCTAGAGGAGCCCTAGCCTTAGCCTAAGCCTAGGGGTGCCCTAGACTAAGCCTAGGGGTGCCCTAGCCTAAGCCTTGGGTTGCCCTAGCCTAAGTCTAGGGGTGCCTAGCCTAAGCCTAGGGGTGCCCTCGCCTTAGGCTAGGGGAGCCCTAGACATAGCCTAAGCCTAGGTGTGCCCCAGCCTAAGCCTAGGGGTGCCCTAGCTTACATCTAGGGGTGCCCTAGCCTAAGAATAGGGGTGCCATAACCTAGGCCTAGGGGTTCCATACCTAAGCTTAGGGGTGCCCTAGCCTAAGCCTAGGGGTGCCCTAGCCTTAGTGTAGGGGTTCCCTAGCCTAAGCCTAGGGGAGCCCTAGCCATAGCCTAAGCCTAGGGGTGCCCTAGCCTAAACCTAGGGGTGCCCTAGCCTAAGCTTAGGGGTGCCCTAGCCTTAGGATAGGGAAGCCCTAGCCTTAGCCTAAGCCTAGCGGTGCCCTAGCCTAAGCCTAATGGTGTCCTAGCCTAAGCCTAGGGGTGCCCTAGCTTCAGCCTAGGGGTGCCCTAGCCTAAGCCTAGGGGTGCCCTAATTCTAAGCCTAAGGGTGCCCTAGCCTTAGACTAGGGGAGCCCAAGCCTTAGCCTAAGCCTAGGGGTGCCCTAGCCTAAGCCTAGGGGTGCCCTAGCCTAAGCCTAGGAGGGTCCTAGCCTAAACCTAGGGGTGCCCTAGCCTTAGGCTCGGGGAGCCCTAGCCTTATCCTAATCCTAGGGGTGCCCTAGCCTAAGCCTAGGGGTGCACTAGCCCAAGCCTATGGGTGCCCTAGCCTTAGGCTAGGGGAGCCCTAGACTTAGCCTAAGCCTAAGGCTGCCCTAGCCTAATCCTAGGGGTGCCCTAGCCTAAGCCTAGGGGTGCCCAAGCCTAAGCCTAGGGGTGCCCTAGCCATAGGCTAGGGGAGCCCTAGCCTTAGCCTAAGCCTAGGGGTGCCCTAGCCTAAGCCTAGGGCTGCCCTAGCCTAAGCCTAGGGCTGCCCTAGCCTAAGCCTAGGAGTGCCCTAGCCTAAGCCTAGGGTGCCCTAACCAAAGTCTAGGGTGCCCTAGCCTAAGCGTAGAGGTGCCCTGGCCTTAGGCTAGGGGAGCCCTAACCTTAGCGTAAGCCTAGGGGTGCCTTTGCCTAAGCCTTGGGTTGCCCTAGCCTAAGTCTAGAGGTGCCCTAGCCTAAGCCTACTGGTGCCCTAGCCTAAGCCTAGGAGTGCCCTAGCCTTAGGGTACGGGATCCCTAGCCTTAGCCTAAACCTAGGGGTGCCCTAGCTTAAGCCTAGGGGTGCCCTAACCTAAGCCTAGGGATCCCCTAAATTAAGCCTAGGGGTGCCCTAGCCTTAGGCTAGGGGAGCCCTAGCCTTAGCCTAAGCCTAGGGGTGCCCTAGCCTAAGCCTAGAGTTGCCCTAGCCTTAGGCTAGGGTAGCCCTAGCCTTAGCCTAAGCCTACAGTTGCCCTAGCTTACGCCTAGGGGTGTTCTAGCCTTAGGCTAGGGAAGCCTAGCCTTAGCCTAAGCCTAGGGGAGCCCTAGCCTAAGACTAGGGGTGCCTTAGCCTAAGCCTTGGGGTGCCCTAGCCTAAGACTAGGGGTGCCCTAGCCTAAGACTTGGGGTGCCCTAGCCTTAGGCTAGGGGAGCCCTAGCCTGAGCCTAGGGGTGCCTTTGCCTAAGCCTATGGGTGCCCTAGCCTAAGCCTAGGGGTGCCTTAGCCATAGGCTAGGGGAGCCATTGCCTTAGCCTAAGCCAAGGGGTGCCCTAGCCTAAGACTAGGGGTGCCCTATACTAAGCCTAGGGGTGCCCTAGCCTAAGCATAGGGGTGCCCTAGCCTTAGGCTAGGGGAGCCCTAGCCTTAGCCTAAGCCTAGGGGAGCGGTAGCCTAAGCCTAGGGGTGCCATAGCCTGAGCCTAGGGGTGCCCTAGCCTGAAGATAGGGAGCCCTAGACTTAGCCTAAGGCTAGGATTGCCCTAGCCTAAGTTAACGGGTGCCTTAGCCTGAGTTTAGGGGTGCCCTTGCCTGAGGCTAGGGGAGCCGTTGCCTTCGCCTAAGTGTAGGGGTGCCCTAGCCTAAGCCTACGGGTGCCCTAGCCTAAGCCTAGGGGTGCCCTAGCCTTAGTATAGGGGTTCCCTAGCCTAAGCTTAGGGGTGCCCTAGCCTAAGCCTAGGTTATCCCTAGCCTTAGCCTCAGCCTAGGGGTGCCCTAGCCTAAGCCTAGGGGTGGCCTAGCCTAAGCCTAGGGGTGCCCTAGCCTAAGCCTAGGGGTGCCCTAGCCTAAGCTTAGGGGTGCCATAGCCTGAGTCTAGGGGTGCACTAGCCTGAGGCTAGGGAAGCCCTAGCCTTAGCCCAAGCCTAGGGGAGCCCTATCTTAAGCCTAGGGGTGCCCTAGCCTTAGCCTAGGGGTGCCCTAGCCTAAGCCTAGAGGTGCCCTAGCCATAGGGTAGGGGAGCCATAGCCTTTTCCTAAGCCTAGGCGTGCCCTTGCCTAAGCCTCGGGGTGCCCTAGCCTGAGCTTAGGGGTGCCGTAGCCTTAGGCTAGGGGAGCCCTAGCCTTAGCCTAAGCCTAGGGGTGCCCTAGTTTAAGCCTAGGGGTGCCCTAGACTGATCCTATGGGAGCCCTAGCCTTAGCCTAAGCCTAGGATTGCCCTAGCCTAAGCTTAGGGGTGCCCTAGCCTGAGTCTAGGGGTGCCCTAGCCTTAGGCTAGGGGAGCCGTAGCCTTAGTCTAAGCCTAGGGGTGCCCTATCCTTAGGCTAGGGGAGTCCTCGCCTTAGCCGAAGCTTGGGGGAGCCCTAGCCTAAGCCTAGGGGTGCCCTAGCCTAAGCCTAGGGGTGCCCTAGCCTAAGCCTAGGGGTGCCTTAGCCTAAGCCTAGGGGTGCCCTAGTTGTAGGCCAGGGGAGCCCTAGCCATAGCCTAAGCCTAGGGGTGTCCTAGTTTAAGCCTAGGGGTGCCCTAGACTGAGCCTAGGGGAGCCCTCGCCTTGGCCTAAGCCTAGGAGTGCCCTAGCCTAAGCTTAGGGGTGCCCTAGCCTGAGTCTAGGGGTGCCCTAGCCTTAGGCTAGGGGAGCCGTAGCCTTAGTCTAAGCCTAGGGGTGCCCTATCCTTAGGCTAGGGGAGTCCTCGCCTTAGCCGAAGCTTGGGGGAGCCCTAGCCTAAGCCTAGGGGTGCCCTAGCCTAAGCCTATGGGTGCCCTAGCCTAAGCCTAGGGGTGCCCTAGCCTTAGGCTAGGGGTTCCCTACCCTAAGCCTAGGGGTGCCCTAGCCTTAGGCTAGGGGTGCCCTAGCCTTAGCCTAAGCCTACGGGTGCCCTAGCTTAAGACTAGGGGTGCCCTAGCCTTAGGCTAGGGGAGCCCTAGCCTTAGCCTAAGCCTAGGGGTGCCCTAGCCTAAGCCTAGAGTTGCCCTAGCCTTAGGCTACGGTAGCCCTAGCCTTAGCCTAAGCCTACAGTTGCCCTAGCTTACGCCTAGGGGTGTTCTAGCCTTAGGCTAGGGAAGCCTAGCCTTAGCCTAAGCCTAGGGGAGCCCTAGCCTAAGACTAGGGGTGCCTTAGCCTAAGCCTTGGGGTGCCCTAGCCTAAGACTAGGGGTGCCCTAGCCTAAGACTTGGGGTGCCCTAGCCTTAGGCTAGGGGAGCCCGAGCCTGAGCCTAGGGGTGCCTTTGCCTAAGCCTATGGGTGCCCTAGCCTAAGCCTAGGGGTGCCCTAGCCTTAGGCTAGGGGAGCCCTTGCCTTAGCCTAAGCCAAGGGGTGCCCTAGCCTAAGACTAGGGGTGCCCTATACTAAGCCTAGGGGTGCCCTAGCCTAAGCATAGGGGTGCCCTAGCCTTAGGCTAGGGGAGCCCTAGCCTTAGCCTAAGCCTAGGGGTGCGGTAGCCTAAGCCTAGGGGTGCCATAGCCTGAGGCTAGGGGTGCCCTAGCCTGAAGATAGGGAGCCCTAGACTTAGCCTAAGGCTAGGATTGCCCTAGCCTAAGCTAACGGGTGCCTTAGCCTGAGTTTAGGGGTGCCCTTGCCTGAGGCTAGGGGAGCCGTTGCCTTCGCCTAAGTGTAGGGGTGCCCTAGCCTAAGCCTAGGGGTGCCCTAGCCTAAGCCTAGGGGTGCCCTAGCCTTAGTATAGGGGTTCCCTAGCCTAAGCTTAGGGGTGCCCTAGCCTAAGCCTAGGTTATCCCTAGCCTTAGCCTCAGCCTAGGGGTGCCCTAGCCTAAGCCTAGGGGTGGCCTAGCCTAAGCCTAGGGGTGCCCTAGCCTAAGCCTAGGGGTGCCCTAGCCTAAGCTTAGGGGTGCCATAGCCTGAGTCTAGGGGTGCACTAGCCTGAGGCTAGGGAAGCCGTAGCCTTAGCCTAAGCCTAGGGGAGCCCTATCTTAAGCCTAGGGGTGCCCTAGCCTTAGCCTAGGGGTGCCCTAGCCTAAGCCTAGGGGTGCCCTAGCCATAGGGTAGGGGAGCCCTAGCCTTTTCCTAAGCCTAGGCGTGCCCTTGCCTAAGCCTCCGGGTGCCCTAGCCTAAGCATAGGGGTGCCGTAGCCTTAGGCTAGGGGAGCCCTAGCCTTAGCCTAAGCCTAGGGGTGCCCTAGCCTAAGCCTAGAGTTGCCCTAGCCTTAGGCTAGGGTAGCCCTAGCCTTAGCCTAAGCCTACAGTTGCCCTAGCTTACGCCTAGGGGTGTTCTAGCCTTAGGCTAGGGAAGCCTAGCCTTAGCCTAAGCCTAGGGGAGCCCTAGCCTAAGACTAGGGGTGCCTTAGCCTAAGCCTTGGGGTGCCCTAGCCTAAGACTAGGGGTGCCCTAGCCTAAGACTTGGGGTGCCCTAGCCTTAGGCTAGGGGAGCACTAGCCTGAGCCTAGGGGTGCCTTTGCCTAAACCTATGGGTGCCCTAGCCTAAGCCTAGGGGTGCCCTAGCCTTAGGCTAGGAGAGCCCTTGCCTTAGCCTAAGCCAAGGGGTGCCCTAGCCTAAGACTAGGGGTGCCCTATACTAAGCCTAGGGGTGCCCTAGCCTAAGCATAGGGGTGCCCTAGCCTTAGGCTAGGGGAGCCCTAGCCTTAGCCTAAGCCTAGGGGTGCGGTAGCCTAAGCCTAGGGGTGCCATAGCCTGAGGCTAGGGGTGCCCTAGCCTGAAGATAGGGAGCCCTAGACTTAGCCTAAGGCTAGGATTGCCCTAGCCTAAGCTAACGGGTGCCTTAGCCTGAGTTTAGGGGTGCCCTTGCCTGAGGCTAGGGGAGCCGTTGCCTTCGCCTAAGTGTAGGGGTGCCCTAGCCTAAGCCTAGGGGTGCCCTAGCCTAAGCCTAGGGGTGCCCTAGCCTTAGTATAGGGGTTCCCTAGCCTAAGCTTAGGGGTGCCCTAGCCTAAGCCTAGGTTATCCCTAGCCTTAGCCTCAGCCTAGGGGTGCCCTAGCCTAAGCCTAGGGGTGGCCTAGCCTAAGCCTAGGGGTGACCTAGCCTAAGCCTAGGGGTGCCCTAGCCTAAGCCTAGGGGTGCCCTAGCCTAAGCTTAGGGGTGCCATAGCCTGAGTCTAGGGGTGCACTAGCCTGAGGCTAGGGAAGCCGTAGCCTTAGCCTAAGCCTAGGGGAGCCCTATCTTAAGCCTAGGGGTGCCCTAGCCTTAGCCTAGGGGTGCCCTAGCCTAAGCCTAGAGGTGCCCTAGCCATAGGGTAGGGGAGCACTAGCCTTTTCCTAAGCCTTGGTGTGCCCTTGCCTAAGCCTCGGGGTGCCCTAGCCTGAGCTTAGGGGTGCCGTAGCCTTAGGCTAGGGGAGCCCTAGCCTTAGCCTAAGCCTAGGGGTGCCCTAGTTTAAACCTAGGGGTGCCCTAGACTGATCCTATGGGAGCCCTAGCCTTAGCCTAAGCCTAGGATTGCCCTAGCCTAAGCTTAGGGGTGCCCTAGCCTGAGTCTAGGGGTGCCCTAGCCTGAGGCTAGGGGAGCCGTTGCCTTAGCCTAAGTCTAGGGGTGCCCTAGCATAAACCTACGGTTGCCCTAGCCTAAGCCTAGGGGTGCCCTAGCCTAAACCTACGGGTGCCCTAACCTTAGTCTAGGGGAGCCTTAGCCTTAGCGTAAGCCTAGTCGTGCCCTATCCTGAGCCTAGGGGTGCCCTAGCCTGAGCGTACGGGTGCCCTCGCCTGAGGCTAGGGGAGCCCTAGCCTTTGTCTAGCATAGGATTGCTCTAGCCTAAGCCTACGGTGCCATAGCCAGAGTCTAGGTGTACCCCAGCCTTAGGCTAGGGGAGCCCTAGCCTAAGCCTAGGGGTGCCCTACCCTAAGCCTAGGGGTGCCCTAGCCTAAGCCTAGGGGTGCCTTAGCCTAAGCCTAGGGGTGCCTTAGCTGTAGGCCGGGGGAGCCCTAGCCATAGCCTAAGCCTAGGGGTTCCCTATCCTAAACCTAGGGGTGCCCTAGCCTAAGCTTAGGGGTGCCCTAGCCTTAGGCTAGGGGAGCCGTAGCCTTAGTCTAAGCCTAGGGGTGCCCTATCCTTAGGCTAGGGGAGTCCTCGCCTTAGCCGAAGCTTGGGGGAGCCCTAGCCTAAGCCTAGGGGTGCCCTAGCCTAAGCCTAGGGGTACCCTAGCCTAAGCCTAGGGGTGCCTTAGCCTAAGCCTAGGGGTGCCCTAGCTGTAGGCCAGGGGAGCCCTAGCCATAGCCTAAGCCTAGGGGTTCCCTAGCCTAATCCTAGGGGTGCCCTAGCCTAAGCTTAGGGGTGCCCTAGCCTTAGGCTAGGGGAGCCCTAGCCTTAGTCTAAGCCTAGGGGTGCCCTATCCTTAGGCTAGGGGAGTCCTCGCCTTAGCCGAAGCTTGGGGGTGCCCTAGCCTAAACTTAGGGGTGCCCTAGCCTAAGCCTAGGGGTGCCCTAGCCAAGCCGAGGGATGCCCTAGTGTTAGGCTAGAGGAGCCCTAGCCTTAGCCTAAGCCTAGGGGTGCCCTAGACTAAGCCTAGGGGTGCCCTAGCCTAAGCCTTGGGTTGCCCTAGCCTAAGTCTAGGGGTGCCTAGCCTAAGCCTAGGGGTGCCCTAGCTTACATCTACGGGTGCCCTAGCCTAAGAATAGGGGTGCCATAACCTAGGCCTAGGGGTTCCATACCTAAGCTTAGGGGTGCCCTAGCCTAAGCCTAGGGGTGCCCTAGCCTTAGTGTAGGGGTTCCCTAGCCTAAGCCTAGGGGAGCCCTAGCCATAGCCTAAGCCTAGGGGTGCCCTAGCCTAAACCTAGGGGTGCCCTAGCCTAAGCTTAGGGGTGCCCTAGCCTTAGGCTAGGGAAGCCCTAGCCTTAGCCTAAGCCTAGCAGTGCCCTAGCCTAAGCCTAATGGTGTCCTAGCCTAAGCCTAGGGGTGCCCTAGATTAAGCCTAGGGGTGCCCTAGCCTAAGCCTAGGGGTGCCCTAATTCTAAGCCTAAGGGTGCCCTAGCCTTAGACTAGGGGAGCCCAAGCGTTAGCCTAAGCCTAGGGGTGCCCTAGCCTAAGCCTAGGGGTGCCCTAGCCTAAGCCTAGGAGGGTCCTAGCCTAAACCTAGGGGTGCCCTAGCCTTAGGCTCGGGGAGCCCTAGCCTTATCCTAATCCTAGGGGTGCCCTAGCCTAAGCCTAGGGGTGCACTAGCCCAAGCCTATGGGTGCCCTAGCCTTAGGCTAGGGGAGCCCTAGACTTAGCCTAAGCCTAAGGCTGCCCTAGCCTAATCCTAGGGGTGCCCTAGCCTAAGCCTAGGGGTGCCCAAGCCTAAGCCTAGGGGTGCCCTAGCCATAGGCTAGGGGAGCCCTAGCCTTAGCCTAAGCCTAGGGGTGCCCTAGCCTAAGCCTAGGGCTGCCCTAGCCTAAGCCTAGGGCTGCCCTAGCCTAAGCCTAGGAGTGCCCTAGCCTAAGCCTAGGGGTGCCCTAACCAAAGTCTAGGGTGCCCTAGCCTAAGCGTAGAGGTGCCCTGGCCTTAGGCTAGGGGAGCCCTAACCTTAGCGTAAGCCTAGAGGTGCCTTTGCCTAAGCCTTGGGTTGCCCTAGCCTAAGTCTAGAGGTGCCCTAGCCTAAGCCTACTGGTGCCCTAGCCTAAGGCAAGGAGTGCCCTAGCCTTAGGCTACGGGATCCCTAGCCTTAGCCTAAGCCTAGGGGTGCCCTAGCTTAAGCCTAGGGGTGCCCTAACCTAAGCCTAGGGATGCCCTAAATTAAGCCTAGGGGTTCCCTAGCCTTAGGCTAGGGGAGCCCTAGCCTTAGCCTAAGCCTACAGTTGCCCTAGCTTACGCCTAGGGGTGCTCTAGCCTTAGGCTAGGGAAGCCTAGCCTTAGCCTAAGCCTAGGGGAGCCCTAGCCTAAGACTAGGGGTGCCTTAGCCTAAGCCTTGTGGTGCCCTAGCCTAAGACTAGGGGTGCCCTAGCCTAAGACTTGGGGTGCCCTAGCCTTAGGCTAGGGGAGCCCTAGCCTGAGCCTAGGGGTGCCTTTGCCTAAGCCTATGGGTGCCCTAGCCTAAGCCTAGGGGTGCCTTAGCCATAGGCTAGGGGAGCCCTTGCCTTAGCCTAAGCCAAGGGGTGCCCTAGCCTAAGACTAGGGGTGCCCTATACTAAGCCTAGGGGTGCCCTAGCCTAAGCATAGGGGTGCCCTAGCCTTAGCCTAAGCCTAGGGGTGCGGTAGCCTAAGCCTAGGGGTGCCATAGCCTGAGCCTAGGGGTGCCCTAGCCTGAAGATAGGGAGCCCTAGACTTAGCCTAAGGCTAGGATTGCCCTAGCCTAAGCTAACGGGTGCCTTAGCCTGAGTTTAGGGGTGCCCTTGCCTGAGTGTAGGGGAGCCGTTGCCTTCGCCTAAGTGTAGGGGTGCCCTAGCCTAAGCCTAGGGGTGCCCTAGCCTAAGCCTAGGGGTGCCCTAGCCTTAGTATAGGGGTTCCCTAGCCTAAGCTTAGGGGTGCCCTAGCCTAAGCCTAGGTTATCCCTAGCCTTTGCCTCAGCCTAGGGGTGCCCTAGCCTAAGCCTAGGGGTGGCCTAGCCTAAGCCTAGGGGTGCCCTAGCCTAAGCCTAGGGGTGCCCTAGCCTAAGCTTAGGGATGCCATAGCCTGAGTCTAGGGGTGCACTAGCCTGAGGCTAGGGAAGCCGTAGCCTTAGCCTAAGCCTAGGGGAGCCCTATCTTAAGCCTAGGGGTGCCCTAGCCTTAGCCTAGGGGTGCCCTAGCCTAAGCCTAGAGGTGCCCTAGCCATAGGGTAGGGGAGCCCTAGTCTTTTCCTAAGCCTAGGCGTGCCCTTGCCTAAGCCTCGGGGTGCCCTAGCCTGAGCTTAGGGGTGCCGTAGCCTTAGGCTAGGGGAGCCCTAGCCTTAGCCTAAGCCTAGGGGTGCCCTAGTTTAAGCCTAGGGGTGCCCTAGACTGATCCTATGGGAGCCCTAGCCTTAGCCTAAGCCTAGGATTGCCCTAGCCTAAGCTTAGGGGTGCCCTAGCCTGAGTCTAGTGGTGCCCTAACCTGAGGCTAGGGGAGCCGTTGCCTTAGCCTAAGTCTAGGGGTGCCCTAGCATAAACCTACGGTTGCCCTAGCCTAAGCCTAGGGGTGCCCTAGCCTAAACCTACGGGTGCCCTAACCTTAGTCTAGGGGAGCCTTAGCCTTAGCGTAAGCCTAGTCGTGCCCTATCCTGAGCCTAGGGGTGCCCTAGCCTGAGCGTACGGGTGCCCTCGCCTGAGGCTAGGGGAGCCCTAGCCTTTGTCTAGCATAGGATTGCTCTAGCCTAAGCGTACGGTGCCATAGCCTGAGTCTAGGGGTACCCCAGCCTTAGGCTAGGGGAGCCCTAGCCTAAGCCTAGGGGTGCCCTACCCTAAGCCTAGGGGTGCCCTAGCCTAAGCCTAGGGGTGCCTTAGCCTAAGCCTAGGGGTGCCCTAGCTGTAGGCCGGGGGAGCCCTAGCCATAGCCTAAGCCTAGGGGTTCCCTATCCTAAACCTAGGGGTGCCCTAGCCTAAGCTTAGTGGTGCCCTAGCCTTAGGCTAGGGGAGCCGTAGCCTTAGTCTAAGCCTAGGGGTGCCCTGTCCTTAGGCTAGGGGAGTCCTCGCCTTAGCCGAAGCTTGGGGGAGCCCTAGCCTAAGCCTAGGGGTGCCCTAGCCTAAGCCTAGGGGTGCCCTAGCCTAAGCCTAGGGGTGCCTTAGCCTAAGCCTAGGGGTGCCCTAGCTGTAGGCCAGGGGAGCCCTAGCCATAGCCTAAGCCTAGGGGTTCCCTAGCCTAAACCTAGGGGTGCCCTAGCCTAAGCTTAGGGGTGCCCTAGTCTTAGGCTAGGGGAGCCCTAGCCTTAGTCTAAGCCTAGGGGTGCCCTATCCTTAGGCTAGGGGAGTCCTCGCCTTAGCCGAAGCTTGGGGGTGCCCTAGCCTAAACTTAGGGGTGCCCTAGCCTAAGCCTAGGGGTGCCCTAGCCAAGCCGAGGGATGCCCTAGTGTTAGGCTAGAGGAGCCCTAGCCTTAGCTTAAGCCTAGGGGTGCCCTAGACTAAGCCTAGGGGTGCCCTAGCCTAAGCCTTGGGTTGCCCTAGCCTAAGTCTAGGGGTGCCTAGCCTAAGCCTAGGGGTGCCCTCGCCTTAGGCTAGGGGAGCCCTAGACTTAGCCTAAGCCTAGGTGTGCCCCAGCCTAAGCCTAGGGGTGCCCTAGCTTACATCTAGGGGTGCCCTAGCCTAAGAATAGGGGTGCCATAACCTAGGCCTAGGGGTTCCATACCTAAGTTTAGGGGTGCCCTAGCCTAAGCCTAGGGATGCCCTAGCCTTAGTGTAGGGGTTCCCTAGCCTAAGCCTAGGGGAGCCCTAGCCATAGCCTAAGCCTAGGGGTGCCCTAGCCTAAACCTAGGGGTGCCCTAGCCTAAGCTTAGGGGTGCCCTAGCCTTAGGCTAGGGAAGCCCTAGCCTTAGTCTAAGCCTAGCGGTGCCCTAGCCTAAGCCTAATGGTGTCCTAGCCTAAGCCTAGGGGTGCCCTAGCTTAAGCCTAGGGGTGCCCTAGCCTAAGCCTAGGGGTGCTCTAATTCTAAGCCTAAGGGTGCCCTAGCCTTAGACTAGGGGAGCCCAAGCCTTAGCCTAAGCCTAGGGGTGCCCTAGCCTAAGCCTAGGGGTGCCCTAGCCTAAGCCTAGGAGGGTCCTAGCCTAAACCTAGGGGTGCCCTAGCCTTAGGCTCGGGGAGCCCTAGCCTTATCCTAATCCTTGGGGTGCCCTAGCCTAAGCCTAGGGGTGCACTAGCCCAAGCCTATGGGTGCCCTAGCCTTAGGCTAGGGGAGCCCTAGACTTAGCCTAAGCCTAAGGCTGCCCTAGCCTAATCCTAGGGGTGCCCTAGCCTAAGCCTAGGGGTGCCCAAGCCTAAGCCTAGGGGTGCCCTAGCCTTAGGCTAGGGGAGCCCTAGCCTTAGCCTAAGCCTAGGGGTGCCCTAGCCTAAGCCTAGGAGTGCCCTAGCCTAAGCCTAGGGGTGCCCTAACCAAAGTCGAGGGTGCCCTAGCCTAAGCGTAGAGGTGCCCTGGCCTTAGGCTAGGGGAGCCCTAACCTTAGCGTAAGCCTAGGGGTGCCTTTGCCTAAGCCTTGGGTTGCCCTAGCCTAAGTCTAGAGGTGCCCTAGCCTAAGCCTACTGGTCCCCTAGCCTAAGCCTAGGAGTGCCCTAGCCTTAGGCTACGGGATCCCTAGCCTTAGCCTAAGCCTAGGGGTGCCCTAGCTTAAGCCTAGGGGTGCCCTAACCTAAGCCTAGGGATGCCCTAAATTAAGCCTAGGGGTGCCCTAGCCTTAGGCTAGGGGAGCCCTAGCCTTAGCCTAAGCCTAGGGGTGCCCTAGCCTAAGCCTAGAGTTGCCCTAGCCTTAGGCTAGGGTAGCCCTAGCCTTAGCCTAAGCCTACAGTTGCCCTAGCTTACGCCTAGGGGTGTTCTAGCCTTAGGCTAGGGAAGCCTAGCCTTAGCGTAAGCCTAGGGGAGCCCTAGCCTAAGACTAGGGGTGCCTTAGCCTAAGCCTTGGGGTGCCCTAGCGTAAGACTAGGGGTGCCCTAGCCTAAGACTTGGGGTGCCCTAGCCTTAGGCTAGGGGAGCCCTAGCCTGAGCCTAGGGGTGCCTTTGCCTAAGCCTATGGGTGCCCTAGCCTAAGCCTAGGGGTGCCCTAGCCTTAGGCTAGGGGAGCCCTTGCCTTAGCCTAAGCCAAGGGGTGCCCTAGCCTAAGACTAGGGGTGCCCTATACTAAGCCTAGGGGTGCCCTAGCCTAAGCATAGGGGTGCCCTAGCCTTAAGCTAGGGGAGCCCTAGCCTTAGCCTAAGCCTAGGGGTGCGGTAGCCTAAGCCTAGGGGTGCCATAGCCTGAGCATAGGGGTGCCCTAGCCTGAAGATAGGGAGCCCTAGACTTAGCCTAAGGCTAGGATTGCCCTAGCCTAAGCTAACGGGTGCCTTAGCCTGAGTTTAGGGGTGCCCTTGCCTGAGGCTAGGGGAGCCGTTGCCTTCGCCTAAGTGTAGGGGTACCCTAGCCTAAGCCTAGGGGTGCCCTAGCCTAAGCCTAGGGGTGCCCTAGCCTTAGTATAGGGGTTCCCTAGCCTAAGCTTAGGGGTGCCCTAGCCTAAGCCTAGGTTATCCCTAGCCTTAGCCTCAGCCTAGGGGTGCCCTAGCCTAAGCCTAGGGGTGCCCTAGCCTAAGCCTAGGGGTGCCCTAGCCTAAGCTTAGGGGTGCCATAGCCTGAGTCTAGGGGTGCACTAGCCTGAGGCTAGGGAAGCCGTAGCCTTAGCCTAAGCCTAGGGGAGCCCTATCTTAAGCCTAGGGGTGCCCTAGCCTTAGCCTAGGGGTGCCCTAGCCTAAGCCTAGAGGTGCCCTAGCCATAGGGTAGGGGAGCACTAGCCTTTTCCTAATCCTTGGTGTGCCCTTGCCTAAGCCTCGGGGTGCCCTAGCCTGAGCTTAGGGGTGCCGTAGCCTTAGGCTAGGGGAGCCCTAGCCTTAGCCTAAGCCTAGGGGTGCCCTAGTTTAAGCCTAGGGGTGCCCTAGACTGATCCTATGGGAGCCCTAGCCTTAGCCTAAGCCTAGGATTGCCCTAGCCTAAGCTTAGGGGTGCCCTAGCCTGAGTCTAGGGGTGCCCTAGCCTGAGGCTAGGGGAGCCGTTGCCTTAGCCTAAGTCTAGGGGTGCCCTAGCATAAACCTACGGTTGCCCTAGCCTAAGCCTAGGGGTGCCCTAGCCTAAACCTACTGGTGCCCTAACCTTAGTCTAGGGGAGCCTTAGCCTTAGCGTAAGCCTAGTCGTGCCCTATCCTGAGCCTAGGGGTGCCCTAGCCTGAGCGTACGGGTGCCCTCGCCTGAGGCTAGGGGAGCCCTAGCCTTTGTCTAGCATAGGATTGCTCTAGCCTAAGCCTACGGTGCCATAGTCAGAGTCTAGGTGTACCCCAGCCTTACGCAAGGGGAGCCCTAACCTAAGCCTAGGGGTGCCCTACCCTAAGCCTAGGGGTGCCCTAGCCTAAGCCTAGGGGTGCCTTAGCCTAAGCCTAGGGGTGCCTTAGCTGTAGGCCGGGGGAGCCCTAGCCATAGCCTAAGCCTAAGGGTTCCCTATCCTAAACCTAGGGGTGCCCTAGCCTAAGCTTAGGGGTGCCCTAGCCTTAGGCTAGGGGAGCCGTAGCCTTAGTCTAAGCCTAGGGGTGCCCTATCCTTAGGCTAGGGGAGTCCTCGCCTTAGCCGAAGCTTGGGGGAGCCCTAGCCTAAGCCTAGGGGTGCCCTAGCCTAAGCCTAGGGTTGCCCTAGCCTAAGCCTAGGGGTGCCTTAGCCTAAGCCTAGGGGTGCCCTAGCTGTAGGCCAGGGGAGCCCTAGCCATAGCCTAAGCCTAGGGGTTCCCTAGCCTAAACCTAGGGGTGCCCTAGCCTAAGCTTAGGGGTGCCCTAGCCTTAGGCTAGGGGAGCCCTAGCCTTAGTCTAAGCCTAGGGGTGCCCTATCCTTAGGCTAGGGGAGTCCTCGCCTTAGCCGAAGCTTGGGGGTGCCCTAGCCTAAACTTAGGGGTGCCCTAGCCTAAGCCTAGGGGTGCCCTAGCCAAGCCGAGGGATGCCCTAGTGTTAGGCTAGAGGAGCCCTAGCCTTAGCCTAAGCCTAGGGGTGCCCTAGACTAAGCCTAGGGGTGCCCTAGCCTAAGCCTTGGGTTGCCCTAGCCTAAGTCTAGGGGTGCCTAGCCTAAGCCTAGGGGTGCCCTAGCTTACATCTACGGGTGCCCTAGCCTAAGAATAGGGGTGCCATAACCTAGGCCTAGGGGTTCCATACCTAAGCTTAGGGGTGCCCTAGCCTAAGCCTAGGGGTGCCCTAGCCTTAGTGTAGGGGTTCCCTAGCCTAAGCCTAGGGGAGCCCTAGCCATAGCCTAAGCCTAGGGGTGCCCTAGCCTAAACCTAGGGGTGCCCTAGCCTAAGCTTAGGGGTGCCCTAGCCTTAGGCTAGGGAAGCCCTAGCCTTAGCCTAAGCCTAGCGGTGCCCTAGCCTAAGCCTAATGGTGTCCTAGCCTAAGCCTAGGGGTGCCCTAGCTTAAGCCTAGGGGTGCCCTAGCCTAAGCCTAGGGGTGCCCTAATTCTAAGCCTAAGGGTGCCCTAGCCTTAGACTAGGGGAGCCCAAGCCTTAGCCTAAGCCTAGGGGTGCCCTAGCCTAAGCCTAGGGGTGCCCTAGCCTAAGCCTAGGAGGGTCCTAGCCTAAACCTAGGCGTGCCCTAGCCTTAGGCTCGGGGAGCCCTAGCCTTATCCTAATCCTAGGGGTGCCCTAGCCTAAGCCTAGGGGTGCACTAGCCCTAGCCTATGGGTGCCCTAGCCTTAGGCTAGGGGAGCCCTAGACTTAGCCTAAGCCTAAGGCTGCCCTAGCCTAATCCTAGGGGTGCCCTAGCCTAAGCCTAGGGGTGCCCAAGCCTAAGCCTAGGGGTGCCCTAGCCATAGGCTAGGGGAGCCCTAGCCTTAGCCTAAGCCTAGGGGTGCCCTAGCCTAAGCCTAGGGCTGCCCTAGCCTAAGCCTAGGGCTGCCCTAGCCTAAGCCTAGGAGTGCCCTAGCCTAAGCCTAGGGGTGCCGTAACCAAAGTCTAGGGTGCCCTAGCCTAAGCGTAGAGGTGCCCTGGCCTTAGGCTAGGGGAGCCCTAACCTTAGCGTAAGCCTAGGGGTGCCTTTGCCTAAGCCTTGGGTTGCCCTAGCCTAAGTCTAGAGGTGCCCTAGCCTAAGCCTACTGGTGCCCTAGCCTAAGGCAAGGAGTGCCCTAGCCTTAGGCTACGGGATCCCTAGCCTTAGCCTAAGCCTAGGGGTGCCCTAGCTTAAGCCTAGGGGTGCCCTAACCTAAGCCTAGGGATGCCCTAAATTAAGCCTAGGGGTTCCCTAGCCTTAGGCTAGGGGAGCCCTAGCCTTAGCCTAAGCCTACAGTTGCCCTAGCTTACGCCTAGGGGTGCTCTAGCCTTAGGCTAGGGAAGCCTAGCCTTAGCCTAAGCCTAGGGGAGCCCTAGCCTAAGACTAGGGGTGCCTTAGCCTAAGCCTTGTGGTGCCCTAGCCTAAGACTAGGGGTGCCCTAGCCTAAGACTTGGGGTGCCCTAGCCTTAGGCTAGGGGAGCCCTAGCCTGAGCCTAGGGGTGCCTTTGCCTAAGCCTATGGGTGCCCTAGCCTAAGCCTAGGGGTGCCTTAGCCATAGGCTAGGGGAGCCCTTGCCTTAGCCTAAGCCAAGGGGTGCCCTAGCCTAAGACTAGGGGTGCCCTATACTAAGCCTAGGGGTGCCCTAGCCTAAGCATAGGGGTGCCCTAGCCTTAGGCTAGGGGAGCCCTAGCCTTAGCCTAAGCCTAGGGGTGCGGTAGCCTAAGCCTAGGGGTGCCATAGCCTGAGCCTAGGGGTGCCCTAGCCTGAAGATAGGGAGCCCTAGACTTAGCCTAAGGCTAGGATTGCCCTAGCCTAAGCTAATGGGTGCCTTAGCCTGAGTTTAGGGGTGCCCTTGCCTGAGTGTAGGGGAGCCGTTGCCTTCGCCTAAGTGTAGGGGTGCCCTAGCCTAAGCCTAGGGGTGCCCTAGCCTAAGCCTAGGGGTGCCCTAGCCTTAGTATAGGGGTTCCCTAGCCTAAGCTTAGGGGTGCCCTAGCCTAAGCCTAGGTTATCCCTAGCCTTTGCCTCAGCCTAGGGGTGCCCTAGCCTAAGCCTAGGGGTGGCCTAGCCTAAGCCTAGGGGTGCCCTAGCCTAAGCCTAGGGGTGCCCTAGCCTAAGCTTAGGGATGCCATAGCCTGAGTCTAGGGGTGCACTAGCCTGAGGCTAGGGAAGCCGTAGCCTTAGCCTAAGCCTAGGGGAGCCCTATCTTAAGCCTAGGGGTGCCCTAGCCTTAGCCTAGGGGTGCCCTAGCCTAAGCCTAGAGGTGCCCTAGCCATAGGGTAGGGGAGCCCTAGTCTTTTCCTAAGCCTAGGCGTGCCCTTGCCTAAGCCTCGGGGTGCCCTAGCCTGAGCTTAGGGGTGCCGTAGCCTTAGGCTAGGGGAGCCCTAGCCTTAGCCTAAGCCTAGGGGTGCCCTAGTTTAAGCCTAGGGGTGCCCTAGACTGATCCTATGGGAGCCCTAGCCTTAGCCTAAGCCTAGGATTGCCCTAGCCTAAGCTTAGGGGTGCCCTAGCCTGAGTCTAGTGGTGCCCTAACCTGAGGCTAGGGGAGCCGTTGCCTTAGCCTAAGTCTAGGGGTGCCCTAGCATAAACCTACGGTTGCCCTAGCCTAAGCCTAGGGGTGCCCTAGCCTAAACCTACGGGTGCCCTAACCTTAGTCTAGGGGAGCCTTAGCCTTAGCGTAAGCCTAGTCGTGCCCTATCCTGAGCCTAGGGGTGCCCTAGCCTGAGCGTACGGGTGCCCTCGCCTGAGGCTAGGGGAGCCCTAGCCTTTGTCTAGCATAGGATTGCTCTAGCCTAAGCCTACGGTGCCATAGCCTGAGTCTAGGGGTACCCCAGCCTTAGGCTAGGGGAGCCCTAGCCTAAGCCTAGGGGTGCCCTACCCTAAGCCTAGGGGTGCCCTAGCCTAAGCCTAGGGGTGCCTTAGCCTAAGCCTAGGGGTGCCCTAGCTGTAGGCCGGGGGAGCCCTAGCCATAGCCTAAGCCTAGGGGTTCCCTATCCTAAACCTAGGGGTGCCCTAGCCTAAGCTTAGGGGTGCCCTAGCCTTAGGCTAGGGGAGCCGTAGCCTTAGTCTAAGCCTAGGGGTGCCCTATCCTTAGGCTAGGGGAGTCCTCGCCTTAGCCGAAGCTTGGGGGAGCCCTAGCCTAAGCCTAGGGGTGCCCTAGCCTAAGCCTAGGGGTGCCCTAGCCTAAGCCTAGGGGTGCCTTAGCCTAAGCCTAGGGGTGCCCTAGCTGTAGGCCAGGGGAGCCCTAGCCATAGCCTAAGCCTAGGGGTTCCCTAGCCTAAACCTAGGGGTGCCCTAGCCTAAGCTTAGGGGTGCCCTAGTCTTAGGCTAGAGGAGCCCTAGCCTTAGTCTAAGCCTAGGGGTGCCCTATCCTTAGGCTAGGGGAGTCCTCGCCTTAGCCGAAGCTTGGGGGTGCCCTAGCCTAAACTTAGGGGTGCCCTAGCCTAAGCCTAGGGGTGCCCTAGCCAAGCCGAGGGATGCCCTAGTGTTAGGCTAGAGGAGCCCTAGCCTTAGCCTAAGCCTAGGGGTGCCCTAGACTAAGCCTAGGGGTGCCCTAGCCTAAGCCTTGGGTTGCCCTAGCCTAAGTCTAGGGGTGCCTAGCCTAAGCCTAGGGGTGCCCTCGCCTTAGGCTAGGGGAGCCCTAGACTTAGCCTAAGCTTAGGTGTGCCCCAGCCTAAGCCTAGGGGTGCCCTAGCTTACATCTAGGGGTGCCCTAGCCTAAGAATAGGGGTGCCATAACCTAGGCCTAGGGGTTCCATACCTAAGCTTAGGGGTGCCCTAGCCTAAGCCTAGGGATGCCCTAGCCTTAGTGTAGGGGTTCCCTAGCCTAAGCCTAGGGGAGCCCTAGCCATAGCCTAAGCCTAGGGGTGCCCTAGCCTAAACCTAGGGGTGCCCTAGCCTAAGCTTAGGGGTGCCCTAGCCTTAGGCTAGGGAAGCCCTAGCCTTAGTCTAAGCCTAGCGGTGCCCTAGCCTAAGCCTAATAGTGTCATAGCCTAAGCCTAGGGGTGCCCTAGCTTAAGCCTAGGGGTGCCCTAGCCTAAGACTAGGGGTGCTCTAATTCTAAGCCTAAGGGTGCCCTAGCCTTAGACTAGGGGAGCCCAAGCCTTAGCCTAAGCCTAGGGGTGCCCTAGCCTAAGCCTAGGGGTGCCCTAGCCTAAGCCTAGGAGGGTCCTAGCCTAAACCTAGGGGTGCCCTAGCCTTAGGCTCGGGGAGCTCTAGCCTTATCCTAATCCTAGGGGTGCCCTAGCCTAAGCCTAGGGGTGCACTAGCCCAAGCCTATGGGTGCCCTAGCCTTAGGCTAGGGTAGCCCTAGACTTAGCCTAAGCCTAAGGCTGCCCTAGCCTAATCCTAGGGGTGCCCTAGCCTAAGCCTAGGGGTGCCCAAGCCTAAGCCTAGGGGTGCCCTAGCCTTAGGCTAGGGGAGCCCTAGCCTTAGCCTAAGCCTCGGGGTGCCCTAGCCTAAGCCTAGGGCTGCCCTAGCCTAAGCCTAGGGCTGCCCTAGCCTAAGCCTAGGAGTGCCATAGCCGAAGCCTAGGGGTGCCCTAACCAAAGTCTAGGGTGCCCTAGCCTAAGCGTAGAGGTGCCCTGGCCTTAGGCTAGGGGAGCCCTAACCTTAGCGTAAGCCTGGGGGTGCCTTTGCCTAAGCCTTGGGTTGCCCTAGCCTAAGTCTAGAGGTGCCCTAGCCTAAGCCTACTGGTCCCCTAGCCTAAGCCTAGGAGTGCCCTAGCCTTAGGCTACGGGATCCCTAGCCTTAGCCTAAGCCTAGGGGTGCCCTAGCTTAGGCCTAGGGGTGCCCTAACCTAAGCCTAGGGATGCCCTAAATTAAGCCTAGGGGTGCCCTAGCCTTAGGCTAGGGGAGCCCTAGCCTTAGCCTAAGCCTAGGTGTTCCCTAGACTAAACTTAGAAGTTCCCTATCCTAAGACTACGGGTGCCCTAGCCAAAGCCTAGGGGTGCCCTAGCCTTAGCCTAAGCCTAGGGGTGCCCTAGCCTAAGCCTAGAGTTGCCCTAGCCTTAGGCTAGGGTAGCCCTAGCCTTAGCCTAAGCCTACAGGTGCCCTAGCTTACGCCTAGGGGTGCTCTAGCCTTAGGCTAGGGAAGCCTAGCCTTAGCCTAAGCCTAGGGGAGCCCTAGCCTAAGACTAGGGGTGCCTTAGCCTAAGCCTTGGGGTGCCCTAGCCTTAGGCTAGGGGAGCCCTAGCCTGAGCCTAGGGGTGCCCTAGCCTGAGGTTAGGGGAGCCCTAGACTTAGCCGAAGCCTAGGATTGTCCTACCCTAAGCTAACGGGTGCCCTAGCCTGAGTCTAGGGGTGCCCTTGCCTGAGGCTAGGGGAGCCGTTGCCTTAGCTTAAGTGTAGGGGTGCCCTAGCCTAAGAATAGGGGTGCCGTAGCCTAAGCCTAGGGGTGCCATAGCCTTAGTCTAGGGGTTCCCTAGCCTTAGCCTCGGGGTGCCCTAGCCTAAGCCTAGGATATCCATAGCCTTAGCCTAAGCCTAGGGGTGCCCTAGCCTAAGCCTAGGGATGGCCTACCCTAAGCCTAGGGGTGCCCTATCCTAAGCCTAGGGGTGCTCTAGCCTTAGGCTAGGGGAGCCCTAGCCTTAGCCTAAGCCTAGGGGTGCCCTAGCCTAACCCTAGCGGAGCCCTAGCTTAAGCCTAGGGGTGCCCTAGCCTAAGCCTAGAGGTGCCCTAGCCTTAGGCTAGGGGAGCCCAAGCCTTTTCCTAAGCCTAGGTGTGTCCTAGCCTAAGCCTCGGGGTGCCATAGCCTGCGCCTAGGGGGGCCGTAGCCTTAGGCTAGGGGAGCCCAAGCCTTAGCCTAAGCCTAGGGGTGCCCTAGTCTAAGCCTAGGGGTGCCCTAGGCTGAGCCTAGGGGAGGCCTAGCCTTAGCCTAAGCCTAGGGGTGCCCTAGCATAAGCCTAGGGGTGCCCTAGCCTAAGCTTAGAAGTTCCCTATCCTAAGCCTAGTGGTGCCCTAGCCAAAGCCTAGGGGTACCCTAGCCTAAGCCTAGGGGTGCCCTAGCCTTAGGCTAGTGGAGCCCTAGCCTTAGCCTAAGCCTACGGGTGCCCTAGCTTAAGCCTAGGGGTGCCCTAACCTAAGCATAGGGGTGCCCTAGCCTAATCCTAGGGGTGCCTTTGCCTAAGCCTAGGGGTGCCCTAGCCTAAGCCTAGGGGTGCCCTAGCCATAGGCTAGGGGAGCCCTTGCCTTAGCCTAAGCCTAGGGGTGCACTAGACTAAGACTAGTGGTGCCCTCGCCTAAGCCTAGGGGTGCCCTAGCCTAAGCATAGGGGTGCCCAAGCCTTAGGCTAGGGGAGCCCTAGCCTTAGCCTAAGCCTAGGGGTGCCCTAGCCTAAGCCTAGGTGTGCCCTAGCCTGAGGCTAGGGAAGCCCTCACGTTAGTCTAGCCTAGGATTGCCCTAGCCTAAGCCTAGGGGTGCCATAGCCTGAGCCTAGGGGTGCCCTAGCCTGAGGATAGGGGAGCCCTAGACTTAGCCTAAGCCTAGGATTTCCCTAGCCTAAGCTAACGGGTGCCCTAGCCTGAGTCTAGGGGTGCCCTTGCCTGAGGCTAGGGGAGCCGTTGCCTTAGCCTAAGTGTAGGGGTGTCCTAGCCTAAGCCTAGGGGTGCCCAAGCCTAAGCCTAGGGGTGCCCTAGTCTTAGTATAGGGGTTCCCTAGCCTAAGCCTAGGGGTGCCCTAGCCTAAGCCTAGGTTAGCCCTAGCCTTAGCCTAAGCCTAGGGGTGCCCTAGCCTAAGCCTAGGGGTGGCCTAGCCTAAGCCCAGGGGTGCCCTAGCCTAAGCCTAGGGGTGCCCTAGCCTAAGCTTAGGGGCGCCATAGCCTGAGTCTAGGGGTGCACTAGCCTGAGGCTAGGGAAGCCGTAGCCTTAGCCTAAGCCTAGGGGAGCCCTATCTTAAGCCTAGGGGTGCCATAGCCTATGCCTAGGGGTGCCTTAGCCTAAGGCTAGAGGTGCCCTAGTCGTAGGGTAGAGGAGCCATAGCCTTTTCCTAAGCCTAGGGGTGCCCTAGCCTAAGCCTCGGGGTACCCTAGCCTGAGCATAGGGGTGCTGTAGCCTTAGGCTAGGGGAGCCCTAGCCTTAGCCTAAGCCTAGGGGTGCCCTAGTTTAAGCCTAGAGGTGCCCTAGACTGATCCTATCGGAGCCCTAGACTTAGCCTAAGCCTAGGATTTCCCTAGACTAAACCTACGGTTGCTCTAGCCTAAGCCTAGGGGTGCCCTAGCCTAAACCTAGGGGTGCCCTAGCCTTAGTCTAGGGGAGCCCTAACCTTAGCGTAAGCCTAGACGTGCCCTATCCTGAGCCTAGGGGTGCCCTAGCCTGAGCCTACGGGTGCCCTAGCCTGAGGCTAGGGGAGCCCTAGCCTTTGTCTAGCATAGGATTGCCCTAGCCTAAGCCTACGGTGCCATAGCCTGCGTCTAGGGGTGCCACAGCCTTAGGTTAGGGGAGCCCTAGCCTAAGCCTAGGGGTGCTCTAACCTAAGCCTAGGGGTGCCCTAGCCTAAGCCTAGGGGTGCCCTATCCTTAGGCTAGGGGAGTCCTCGCCTTAGCCGAAGCTTGGGGGTGCCCTAGCCTAAACCTAGGGGTGCCCTAGCCTAAGCCTAGGGGTGCCCTAGCCAAGCCTAGGGATGCCCTAGCCTAAGTCTAGGGGTGCCTAGCCTAAGCCTAGGGGTGACCCAGCCTTAGGCAAGGGGAGCCCTAGACTTAGCCTAAGCCTAGGTGTGCCCCAGCCTAAGCCTAGGGGTGCCCTAGCCTACATCAAGGGGTGCCCTAGCCTAAGCATAGGGGTGTCATAACCTAAGCCTAGGAGTTCCATACCTAAGCCTAGGGGTGCCCTAGCCTAAGCCTAGGGGTGCCCTAGCCTTAGGCTAGGGAAGCCCTAGCCTTAGCCTAAGCCTAGCAGTGCCCTAGCCTAAGCCTAGTGGTGTCCTAGCCTAAGCCTAGGGGTGCCCTAGCTTAAGCCTAGGCGTGCCATAGCCTAAGCATAGGGGTGCCCTAGTCTAAGCCTAAGGGTGCCCTAGCCTTAGACTAGGGGAGCCCAAGCCTTACTCTAAGCCTAGGGGTACCCAATCATAAGCCTTGGGGTGCTCTAGCCTAAGCCTACGGGTGCCCTAGCCTAAGCCTAGGAGGGTCCTAGCCTAAACCTAGGGGTGCCCTAGCCTTAGGCTCGGGGAGCCCTAGCCTTAGCCTAATCGTAGGGGTGCCCTAGCCTAAGCCTAGGGGTGCCCTAGCCCAAGCCTATGGGTGCCCTAGCCGTAGGCTAGGGGAACCCTAGACTTAGCCTAAGCCTAGGGCTGCCCTAGCCTAATCCTAGGGGTGCCCTAGCCTAAGCCTAGGTGTGCCCAAGCCCAAGCCTAGGGGTGCCCTAGCTTTAGGCTAGGGGAGCCCTAGCCTTAGCCTAAGCCTAGGGGTGCCCTAGCCTAAGCCTAGGGGTGCCCTAGCCTAATCCTAGGGCTGCCCTAGCCTAAGCCTAGGGGTGCCCTAGCCCAAGCCTATGGGTGCCCTAGCCATAGGCTAGGGGAACCCTAGACTTAGCCTAAGCCTAGGGCTGCCCTAGCCTAATCCTTGGGGTGCCCTAGCCTAAGCCTAGGGGTTCCCTAGCCAAGCCTAGGGATGCCCTAGCCTAAGCCTAGAAGTGCCCTAGCCTAAGCCTAGGGTTGCCTTAGCCTAAGTCTAGGGGTGCCTAGCCTAAGCCTATGGGTGCCCTAGCCTTAGGCTAGGGGAGCCCTAGACTTAGCCTAAGCCTAGGTGTGCCGCAGCCTAAGCCTAGGGGTGCCCTAGCCTAAGCCTAGGGTTGCCCTAGCCTAAGTCTAGGGGTGCCTAGCCTAAGCCTAGGGGTGCCCTAGCCTTAGGCTAGGGGAGCCCTAGACTTAGCCTAAGCCTAGGTGTGCCCCAGCCTAAGCCTAGGGGTGCCCTAGCCTACATCTAGGGGTGCCCTAGCCTAAGCATAGGGGTGCCATTACCTAAGCTTAGGGGTTCCATACCTAAGCCTAGGGGTGCCCTAGCCTAAGCCTAGGGGTGCCCCAGCCTTTGGCTAGGGAAGCCCTAGCCTTAACCTAAGCCTAGCGGTGCCCTAGCCTAAGCCTAGTGGTGTCCTAGCGTAAGCCTAGGGGTGCTCTAGCTTAAGCCTAGGCGTGCCCAAGCCTAAGTCTTGGGGTGCCCTAATCTAAGCCTAAGGGTGCCCTAGCCTTAGACTAGGGGAGCCCAAGCCTTAGCCTAAGCCTAGGGGTACCCAAGCTTAAGCCTAGGGGTGCTCTAGCCTAAGCTTACGGGTGCCCTAGCCTAAGCCAAGGAGGGTCCTAGCCTAAACCTAGGGGTGCCCTAGCCTTAGGCTCGGGGAGCCCTAGCCTTAGCCTAATCGTAGGGGTGCACTAGCCTAAGCCTTGGGGTGCCCTAGCCCAAGCCTATGGGTGCCCTAGCCGTAGGCTAGGGGAACCCTAGACTTAGCCTAAGCCCAAGGCTGCCCTAGCCTAATCCTAGGGGTGCCCTAGCCTAAGCCTAGGGGTGCCCAAGCCTAAGCCTAGGGTTGCCCTAGCTTTAGGCTAGGGGAGCCCTAGCCTTAGCCTAAGCCTAGGGGTGCCCTAGCCTAAGCCTAGGGGTGCCCTAGCCTAAGCCTAGGGCTGTCCTAGCCTAAGCCTAGAAGTGCCCTAGCCTAAGCCTAGGGGTGCCCTAACCAAAGCCTAGGGTGCCCTAGCCTAAGCGTAGTGGTGCCCTAGCCTTAGGCTAGGGGAGCCCTAACCTTAGCGTAAGCCTAGGGGTGCATTAGCCTAAGCCTTGGGTTTCCCTAGCCTAAGACTAGGGGTGCCCTAGCCTAAGCCTAGGGGTGCCCTAGCCTAAACCTAAGCCTAGGGGTGCCCTAGCCTAAGTCTAAAGGTGCCCTAGCCTAAGCCTACGGGTGCCCTATCCTAAGCCTAGGAGTGCCCTAGCCTTAGGCTAGGGGATCCCTAGCCTTAGCCTAAGCCTAGGGGTGCCCTAGCTGAAGCCTAGGGGTGCCCTAACCTAAGCCTAGGGATGCCCTAAATTAAGCCTAGGGGTGCCCTAGCCTTAGGCTAGGGGAGCCCTAGCTTTAGCCTAAGCCTAGGGGTGCCCTAGACTAAACTTAGAAGTTCCCTATCCTAAGCCTACGGCTGCCCTACCCAAAGCCTAGGGGTGCCCTAGGTTTAGGCTAGGGGTGCCCTAGCCTTAGCCTAAGCCTGCAGGAGCCCTAGTTAAGCCTAGGGGTTCCCTAGCCCTAGGCTAGGGGAGCCCTAGCCTTAGCCTAAGCCTAGGGGTGCCCTAGCCACAGCTTAGGGGTGCATTAGCCTCAGCCTAGGGGTGCGCTAGCCTAAGTCTTGGGGTGCCCTAGCCTAAGCCTAGTGGTGCCTTAGCCTATGCCTTGGGGTGACCTAGCCTTAGCCTAAGCCTAGGGGTGCCCTAGCCTAAGCCAAGGGTGCCCTAGCCTAAGCCTAGGGGTGCCCTAGCCTTAGGCTAGGAGAGCCCAGCCTTAGCCTAAGCCTAGGGGTGCCCTAGCCAAAGCCTAGGGGTGCCCTAGCATAAGCCTAGAGGTGCCCTAGTCTTAGGCTAGGAGAGCCCTAACCTTAGCGTAAGCCTAGGGGTGCCTTAGCCTAAGCATTGGCGTGCCCTAGCCTAAGCCTAGTGGTGCCTTAGCCTAAGCCTAGGGGTGACCTAGCCTTAGCCTAAGCCTAGGCGTTCCCTAGCCTAAGCCTAAGGGTGCCCTAGCCTAATCAAAGGGGTGCCCTAGCCTAAGTCTAGGGATGCCCTAGCCTGAGTCTAAGGGTGCCCTAGCCTCAGCCTACGGGTGCCCTAGCCTGAAGCTAGGGGAGCCCAAACGTTAGTCTAGCCTAGGATTGCCCTAGCCTAAGCCTAGGGGTGCCATAGCATGAGTCTAGGGGTGCACTAGCCTGAGGCAAGGGGAGCCGCAGCCTTAGCCTAAGCCTAGGGGAGCCCTAGCCTAAGACTAGGGGTGCCCTAGCCTAAGCCTTGGGGTGCCCTAGCCTTAGGCTAGGGGAGCCCTAGTCTGAGCCTTGGGGTGCACTAGCCTGAGGATAGGGGAGCCCTGGACTTAGCCTAAGCCTAGGGGTGCCCTAGCCTAAGCCTAGGGGTGCCCTAGCCTAAGCCTAGAGGTGCCCTAGCCTTAGGCTAGGGGAGCCCTAGCCTTTTCCTAAGCCTAAGTGTGCCCTAGCCTAAGCCTCGGGGTGCCCTAGCCTGAGCCTAGGGGTGCCGTAGCCTTAGGCTAGGGGAGCCCAAGCCTTAGCCTAAGCCTAGAGGTGCCCTAGTCTAAACCTAGGGGTGCCCTAGCCTGAGCCTTGGGGAGCCCTAGCCTTACCCAAGCCTAGGATTGCCCTAGCCTAAGCTTAGGGGTGCCCAAGCCTGAGTCTAGGGGTGCACTAGCCTGAGGCAAGGGGAGCCGCAGCCTTAGCCTAAGCCTAGGGGAGCCCTAGCCTAAGCCTAAGCTTAGGGGTGCCCTAGCCTGAGTCTAAGGGTGCCCTTGCCTGAGGCTAGGGGAGCCGTTGCCTTAGCCTAAGTGTAGGGGTGCCCTAAGCCTAAGCCTAGGGGTGCCCTAGCCTAAGCCTAGGGGTGCCCTAGCCTTAGTGTAGGGGGTCCCTAGCCTAAGCCTAGGGGTGCCCTAGCCTAAGCCTAGGTTAGTCCTAGCCTAAGCCTAAGCTTAGGGGTGCCCTAGCCTAAGCCTAGGGATGGCCTACCCTTAGCCTAGGGGTGCCCTAGCCTAAGTCTAGGGGTGCTCTAGACTTAGGCTAGGGGATCCCTAGCCTTAGCCTAAGCCTACGGGTACCCTAGCCTAAGCCTAGGAGTGCCCTATCCTTAGGCTAGGGGATCCCTAGCCTTAGCCTAAGCCTAGGGGTACCCTAGCTTAAGCCTACGGGTGCCCTAGCCTTAGGCTAGGGGAGCCCTAGCCTTAGCCTAAGCCTAGGGTTGCCCTAGCCTCAGCCTAGGGGTGCCCTAGCCTAAGCTTAGTAGTTCCCTATCCTTAGCCTAGGGGTTCCCTAGCCAAAGCCTAGGGTTGCCCTAGCCTAAGCCTAGGGGTGCCATAGCCTAAGCCTAGGGGTGCACTAGCCTTAGGCTAGGGGATCCCTAGCCTTAGCCTAAGCCTAGGTGTGCCCTAGCCTAAGCCTAGGGATTCCCTAGCCTAAGCCTAGGGGTGCCCTAGCCTAAGACTAGGGGTGCCTTTGCCTAAACCTAGGTGTGCCCTAGCCTAAGACTAGGGGTGCCTTTGCCTAAGCCTAGGGGTACCCTAGGCTAAGCCTAGGGGTGCTTTAGCCTTAGGCTAGGGGAGCCTAGCCTTAGCCTATGCCTAGGCGTTCC
>NW_027458198.1:0-93379 GCF_050624435.1 Tenrec ecaudatus
CAGACTGACTGAGTAATAAAGGCAATACTTATTGCCCTCCTGTTTTCAGTGCCTCCGGGCCGTTAGGGGTATAAAGCCCGTAGGCTTCCCTCAGCCACTCTAGAAAGGCAGGCGGATATTCTCTTATAGGAACCTGAAAATTCTCACTGACCTTAGATAAATTCATAGGTTTCCTAGCTCTTCTGCAGAGGGTCATGTAAGAGCAATGGTTGATACCTGGTAAAGTCCTCTGGGCCTTGCTAGGAATTGAGATCCCACATTGTTGGTGTAGTGGCCAAAAGAGTTTCTCTCAAGTGGGGAGTGCCCGCTCGCTGACCATCAGGTTCACTGACTGCTTACTGGGCCTCTGTCTGGAAGGGCTACCCTCCTCCGTTGTGAACAGCACCTGGAGAAGTTGTTGGCAAGCATTCCAGGTGGGCTGATGAGTATGGAAGTCATACCAGTACTAGTGTGTGTGGGGGGATGCTTGTAAGGGGTGGGGGTGAGTTTGGGGGGTCGGTGGGGGAGGGAGTGACTCAATAAGGGCCTGTTAGAAGTTTTCTATTTCTGGACCCTAGAAACCTTATAGGGCGGGGGTTGAAAGAAAGGGTTTGAAGCCAGCTCTCCCACTCCCAGAGTTCTCCTGCAAAATGGGATAAAGCCGATTAGGGGAGAGTGATGGGGAGGGGAGGGGAGAGGAGAGGTGGGGGAGTGATGGGGGAGGGGAGGGGTGAGGGAGGGGAGGGGTGGGGGAGGGTGATGGGGAGGGATGGCCTCCACCTATGTGGTTTTGGGAACTTGGACCGTTTGTTTTTCCGGTCCTTCCATGTTTCCTGAAACCTTGGAAACAAGGGCCCTTTCTTTGTGGGAGGGAGTAAGTCTTTTATATTTGCAGGCTTCTTAGTGGCAATGTCAGCCCACACTTGAAGTAACGGGATCAGATCGGGATATCCTGGTTCCCTTTAACCATAACTATGAACTCTTAGTAATAGGGGATGGGAAAACTAGTCTTGCGTGGGTCAATCAGGGACTCCTTCTGCCCCATCACTTTTAAACAAATTGTAGAGTCTCCAAGCTTTTGGGTTGAAACCACATCCTCTTGGTGAATGCCGAGGGCAGGGGTCCTCAAACTACAACCTGTGGGCCACATGCAGACAGCCGAGGACGTTGATCCTTTCTGCCGGGTGTATGTGCCCCATTTATTTTTTTTTGAACTTCAAATCAAGATGTGCAGTGTGCACATGAATTTGTTCGTAATATTTGTTTTTTTAAACTATAGTCTTTCCTTCAAAAGGCCTGAGGGATAGTGAACTGGCCCCCTGGGTAAACAGTTTAAGGACCCCTGCCCTAAGGTATCCTGGACTTAGGGGTTATTAATCTCCCAGCCCTGAAACATCCCTGAACATTCTACCCGTTGTAGGAGGCACCATGGGAATTTGGACCCCGGGTAATTTACAAGCCTTTACTCCAATTGAACCCAAGAAAATTCAAAATGACTTAGGCAGTTACTCTATTTTGGTCACTTTTGACTCATCCTGCACTAGCCCATTATTTCCATTTAACTCTATAACGCGAAGCATGATGTTTTCATAACATTAAAAAATGTATATATTAATACATATATATATTTATAACTATGAAAGTCCACAACAAAAAGAAAATTTTTTCCCAAAATTAAAATTGAAGCGTTATAGTGTTAAAAAGAAGGATGGGTCTTATCAACGGGTCCAAGACCTTAGCATCATAAATGAATCAGTGATCAGACTGCACCTAGTAGTGCCCAAACCTGTGCCCTCCTAGGGGAAAGTGTGAATGCTTTCATCCCTCTTCCTGTACTTCCAATGAACAAACACACATGTCTGGTAATCCTAAGATTATTTTTGTTTCCTGTGACACTCACCTAATTTCAAGGCCACTGCCACCTCACAAGCTTAGCCTTGTCATAGTCAAACTGTTCACCTTTTAGACCGTTTGTTTTTCTCAGAAGTTATCGGGTGATTAAAGCTTCTGAACCAAGTGTGCCAGGTCCACGACTACCATCTCCTGGACCACCTCAACCTTATCCATCCTGGATAAAGTTGCCCTCAATGGACAACCCCTCCCAGCAGTGTAGGAAGGGTATGGACCCAAAGCCCCACCTCGCCCCTTTTGCCAGCAGGAAGCAGCTAGAGATGTCGTCGCCCAGTACCCCCAAAGGTTTGGGTCCATATCTCTTCAGGGGGGCAAATGTTAGGTAGCTATACTAGGGACTGGGGCATCCGTTATGCATGCCCATAGGGCCAAGATAAGAGCCCAGTTAGGAGAGGCACCCTGTGCATGCTCAGAGGTCCAGATTTCTGGCCATGAAGGGGAGGTCACCTGGGTGGTTCCTGTACCTGGATTGACCAATCTAGGCCATGTAAATTCAATTCAGCCACTGGGGTCGGCCAGACTTGCCCACCACGCCTCCCTAACGCTCATAAAACTCTCTTGAGTGCAGACCAGGCTTCTGCATGATTTCTCTCTCACTCAGGAAGGCTCTTTGGAGGCAGCTGTGCTGCACATGAGTGGCTGGTGGATACTGTTCAGATGCATGGCTTTCTGCTTGCAAGGGTTTTTGTCTCAGCTGACTGTAAGGGAGGAGGTAGTACGTCTGGATCACAGAGTATCCATGTCCACAAACGAGGCTGCTCATTCCACAGTCCTGGAAGTGCTTTATGAAAACCCTCTGCTTTGCAATGTCACTCCTTGTAGATTAGAGTGGGAGGGGCTGGGACCAAGGTATGCTGCCTCTTACTCCCAGTTGCAGGTTTCTGGATGCTGATTGTAGCTCTTACAGCATCAGTTAGTGGGCTTGTTGTCTGCCTCAGGCTTTGTTCACGGAGATCCTCCAGCTAGTTGGTGGTGTGTGCGCATGAGCAGAGGCTTCCTGCCAATCCCCCATGAGTAGTAGAGCTCCCATGGTGTGGACTCCATGAAAGCCTTGCCCCAGGCAGCATGCTTACAAAGGAGGGTGGGCCCTGCAGGACAGAGGACCATTCCCCCTGTGGAATGGCCTCAGAGATCCACCTCCCTCTCTGGCCAGCTGCTGGGGCTGTGGGTCCTAAGCATCATGGCTGACTCAGTAATAGACACAGGGTGAGGCGACTCCAGTAGCTGTTTTGACTGGTCTAATCCAGCCTGAGATCATCCTTGCATGAGCCCTCTGCTAAGATTATTTTTGTTTCTTTTATGATCTTTTCATTAGTGGCTCCTACAACACTAACCACAATCCATAAATACATCATCTGTTTGAAGCCCATCTGTACATTAATTGCCCTCCTTATTCACAAAATATCCACTCTCCACCCAAGCCCCTGGCCTCAGCTCCTCATTTTCCCCCCCTCAATGCCCGCCACCCATCCCTCATCAATCCTTGGAAATGTACTAATTCTTTTGTCATATTTTCACCCACCTTTCTTTTGAGTTCAATGAAGATCCTTGTAATCGGTTCCCACTTTCCATCCTGCCCTTCCTCCACCCTCCCAGTATCTCCACTCATAACACTGGTAAACGGCCCATCCACTCTGGATTCCCCGTGTTTGAAATTCCTATCGGTACTAGAATACCTTCTCTAGTTTGGCCAGATTAGTATGGTAGAACTGGGATCATGATAGTGGGGCAAGAGAAAGCATTAAGAACTAGAGGAAAGTTGTGTTTTTCTTTGCTGTCTCATACCCCGTATTCTTTAATCTCCACTCTGAGATCCTTCTGTAAGGGGATGTCCAGTGCACTGCAAATAGGTTTTGGGTCTATACCCGGCAGTCCCCTCTCATTCTCCATGATAAGATTTTTTTGTTCTCATGATGCCTGTTGCCTTATCCCTTTAAAACTTTGTGATCACACAGGCTGGTATGCTTTCTCCATGTGGGCTCTGTTGCTTCAGAGCCAGATGGCTGTTTCTTTACCCTCAGGCCTTTAAGACCCCACACGCTATATCTTTAGGTAGCTGGACACCATCGGCTTTCTTCACCACATTTGCTTATGCAGCCGCTTTGTGGTCAGTGATTGTGTAGGGAAGGTGAGCATCTTAGAATGCCAATTTAATAGAACAGTGTTATTGCAATGAGGGAGTCCTTGAGCGGAGGCCCTATGTCCATCTGCTACCTTAATACTAAATCTATAAACATATGGACATAGATCTATTTCCCCATGCCCCTTTGTAAATATATGTACATATGTACATGCCTTTATTTAGACGTCTATAACTGGCCCTTGCTTCCCAGCTCACTCTTCTATACTCTTTGATTTTCCTCTTGTGCCCACTAACATGCTCAGTCTTCCTTTGGGTTTCAGTAATTCCTCTTGGTTACATTACCTTTGATCACGCCCTACCAGGCCTCCTACATCCCCCTCACTACCGTTTTCCATCACTTGTTGTACCCTTGTCTCTGGGTTTCTTTACACCACTTCCTTTCCCCCCACCGTGCTCACTCCCATGCCCAATGGAAAGGGCCGGTCACATGTTTACTCCTCCAGATTGTTCATCCAGCCTCTCTTAATTAGACAGACCTGTAAAGGTAATAACATGCACAAAACAAGACTGAGCTAAACCAAGCAGCAAAAAGAAAAAAAAAACAAACAAAAATGAAAACAAAACCCAACCCAAATCCAATGACACTAAAAGAAAACAACACTAACCAGAAAGAAAAGTACAAGGACTGTGTGGTGAACTTTAGGAGTGTTTTCCAGTCCAGTCTGTGGGGGCACCGAACCCTGACCACAAAGTCCACCTTTGGCATTCCCCGGGGACTTTGATGCTCCGTTTTCTTACTCTTCCGCTGCACTCTCTTAGTGTCATGCATCGAAGTGGCAGGATCAGTTCGGGCGCAGTTCCCACACTGTGTGTCCAGTGTTGTCCCCTCTAAGGCTAAGGGTCTTTGAGGGACGTTTCTCATCGTGGGGCTGCCCATGTGGTCTTCTCTGTGGATTGGCTTCTCTGATTGGGAACATCATCCTCAGTCATTTTAATGGAGGTGTTGTGAAGGGTGTGGGTTCAGCAGCCACACACTGCCTCATCTCGCCTCCTCGTTGATAGGCTGTGTACCCTTATGTGAGTTGTTTAACCTCCTACCAAGCTAGTGAGAGCACTACTTTTATTAGCTTCATTTTACCGAGGCTGTGAGAGGTCAGGGGAGCGAAGGCTTACAGATTGCCAGGCATATAATATGCTAATGATAGTCAAGATATATAACTAAGCATTTCTCTGTTCTTGGTTCTGTCAGTACCTGGTGTGGCCACAAAGGAGAAACCTGGTTTCCTGCTATTTTGAGCATCTAATGTGAATGGCAGGAGATAAGTCACATGCTAATGAACCCTTGTGGTGTAGTGGTTAAGCATCCTGGGCCCGGCTATCAAAAGATATAGTGTCCAGGGTCTTAAAGACTGGAAGATAAACAAGGGGCCATCTAGCTAAGAAACAACAAAGCCCACATGGAAGAAGCCACCAGCCTATCTCGACATGATCGCTGAAGACAAAGCGGGTGCATAAGCAAATGCGGGCATGTTTTCCTGATGTGCACTCACCCTTTACATAAAACTCTCTCTTATACATACGCGTTTCTGTGGATTTGTTTCGCTAAGGCACCCAGACTAACATAAGCAGCATGGAACGCATTTAAGAAGCCTAGATAAAGGCAGGGCAGGATATTTGGAGGGACTGGATCCAGAATTAGAGAGGAAGGGGTCCTGGAGGTGAAACGGGCTGCTAGCTCCCTGTCCCAAGGGGGACAATGAGACTGCTGGCTCCCATGAAGATTTACAGTCTTGAAAACTCCATATAGGGTCACTGTGGTTGGAATCCACTGGACGGCAGTGGCCTTTTGGGATTGAAGGTGGAAGCCACGAACGGCTTCCTGCCATTGAGCCAAAGAGCCTGCGGGGAGTGTGTGAACTTCTGGAATACAGCGAACAACCTCTGCACATCTGCTTTTCGTGCTGCCCAAGTCATGCATTGACATTTGTCCAAAAGTGAACCATCACAGCTGCTCTCTCAGGAAGCTGGGGGCTGAGCCCGCTGGTTCCACTCCGTCAGCATTTCTGGTCCGGGTACCTGCCCTCTGCCCCAGCACAGGCAATGGGCTTTTGGAAGCAGTGCTCCCTGGGTAGTGGGTGTGATTTGGCTCCTCTGGCCTAACATGATGAATGCTGAGAGGGGGTGGATACTAGGGGGTTAAGCTCCCTGACCTTTCCCTAGCCCAGGGGAAAACTTACTATTTAAAGTAAGTTTTAGACAGAATCTTTAGAAAGATAAATTGTTTACTTAATGTACACAATTACTCCCCAACACATCTGTTTTGTGTCTGCTCAACTCAACCTCATAGGCTATGGATGACCTTGAGCAAGTTTTTAAAGTCACAATGGGTTTCTACCAGGATTGAGAGTTCAGCTCTCTCAACTCTCCAACTGGTTATTAGCACCATAGTCTCATTTCTATTTATGGATTTACTTTGTTTGAGGGAAAAAAGACTCCCAATTCAACTATATTTTATTAGGAACTCCTTTGCTATGTTTTACACAAGAAAAAGGCACAAACCGCTGTTCTGGATGAAGGAGAGCATCCGCATGAGGCCCCAATGGTGTCGGAAGGACCCACAGCCACAGTTACTTAAATAAAATGACACCCATTCTGTCCTGCTGACTCTGACTCATAGTGACTCTGTGTAGGGATCCTGAAGTTGCTACCTTTACAGGAAGCAATAACCTCATCTTTCTCCTGTGGAATGACTAGTGGCTTTGAACCAGCGACCTTGCTGTTAATAGTCCAACACTATCCAGCATCACCACCTGAGCTCCTGAAAGCTTAAATGAGACATGGAAAACAAACACCTTTGTCACAAAACTGTCCCTGAAGACGGATCAATTCATGGAGTTGCGGGAGGGCCTGTGAGAGCATGAGCGGGACCTTCATTGGGATGTGCACACGACCGTATATCGCTGAGTCTGGCCCGGGGAGTGGACGCAAGCACACTGCCTGATGGACAAGCTTTCTACTGCCAGTCGGCAGTAGGAAAGAACTCAATGGTGGCTGAATGTGTGGCCCCTCAAAATGGATTTAGGGTCTCCACATAGACTCTCACTGTGAGCCACAGCCTATTGCTCAAAATTTAAGCTCAAATATGACTTAAATGCCTAACATTCTGTTTCCTTAAACTAGAGTACTGCCAGGATCAACTAGAGGCCTGGATGACCTATCAGGTCTGAACAACGATCTCAAATCACTTCACATGATCCATTCCACCAGTCATGTCACCAGTCACACCTCCTCACTTACCCATTCCAGAGACTGTGCCTGTATAACCTATCGACTAACACATTCCCACATGTCGTGATTATGAAACCAACCATCATGCTGGAATAAGGACCAATCACGATGTAAGGGGCAGGGTCAGTCGGAAAGCAAGATAGGGGCTGAGGGGAGCCAAGAGGGTCCGGTCACTCAATCCCTAAACCTGATCTAATGTCACTAGACTGGGGTCTTCCTCACATCTCAAGGGCACCCGATTCATGATTGAAGTGAATTGTGTTTATTCAATCTTTGTTCTGCTTGCCGTCCTGCTATGCTGCCTCCTCTTCTTGCTTTATGTGTGTGGCTCCCTCTGTTGTGGTGACAAATGGCTTGAGAGGGATTTGACATAGGGAGAAAGCCCACCCACATCAACTGTCACCAGAAGCAGACACTAAGTTCATTTCTCTCACCTCACAGAACTATGCACATCAGACACTGGTAGAGCTGCCCGGAAGGGGAACCCTTAGTGCAGTGGTTCTCACCCTGTGGGTTGCGACCCCTTTGGGAGTCATATGACCCTTTCACAGGGCTCGTCCAATTCATAACTGCAGCAAAATTACAGTGATGAAGTAGCAAGAAAATCATTTAATGGTCAGGGGGTCACCACAACAAGAGGACCTGTATTAGGAAGGTTGAGAACCACTGCCTGAGTGTGCTTAGGACTTTGCTGCCCTCAGGGTCACCAGACATTCCTGAAGGCAGAGTCACTGCAGGAAGCCCTTCTGGGAAATGCCCTGAAGCCAGGTCTCAACCAACTCCATCCACCCTCACCCTCCTAGATCCTAATCATAGGCCGCTTGGAAATGCTCTCTGCCACTTCAAAGACTGTAAGTCCATGGGAGCAGAAAGCCTCCTCTTTCTCCCTTGGAGTGGTGGCTGGTGAGTTCAAACTGCTCACCTTCTGGCTAACAAAACCCACAGACCAGCTCCCCCTGAGCTCAGTTTGGTTTGCCGCACAGCACACATTGTTGGGAACCTTCTGAAGTAGCTGTGCCATGTGCAGGTTGGGGGATTTCGCACAAGATGCAGAATTCCACCCTCTTTTGGCAAAAATAATTTTTGCAATAGCCTTGTATTCTCTTCTGGATCTGAGTAGCAGCTACTCTCATGCAGTCCTAGCATATACATGCATGCACAGTCCTCCCAACTCCCTAAGGTCTTATGCCGAGTCTGCTCCATGCTTTCCTGTGTCCTATGTGGTGCTGTAGGCACCCAAGGCATGGGCTCTGCAGCCTGGGTTCAAATCTCTCCTTTCCACTTCCTCACTGTGTGGTCATAGGCTCATGACTTTATCATCCTGTGCCACTGATTTTTCATCTGTAAAATGAGGCAAGAATAGAGTCCACACATAGGCTTCTTAAGTGAAATAATTGAATTATTATATACAAAAAGCTTAGAACATTGCTCGGCATCTTGCAAATACTGTTAGGTAGCTTAGCATAGGGACTGGGTCATCCATTACATATGCTCAGGTTCAAACTTCCGGCCAGGAAGGGGTGGTACACCTAGGTGGGTGTTACACCTGGATTGGCCCATCTGGGCCAGGTGAATTCAATCCAGCCAATGGGGTTGACCAGGACCATCAACCATGCCTCCCTATGGAGGAATTGAAAAGGCAGGATCTTGACCTCTCCGATGTCTCCCTTCACCCACTTTTCTGTTGTCCGTCCCCCAGGGAGGAGGTCACATGTAGATACTTGTAATCGGTTCCCTCTTTCCAAACCACCCTCCCGCTACCCTCCCAATATCACCACTCACAAATTATCAAGGTTTCTTGAGGGATGGGGGAGCGGGGAGGAAGGGGTAAAAATGAGGACTTGATTGATGCCAAGGGCTTATGTGGAGGCAAATGTTTTGAGAATAATGAGGGCAGTGAGTGTACAATGTGCTTTACACAATTGATGTATGTATGGATTGTGATAAGAATTGTATGAGCCCCTAATAAAACGATTTCAAAAAAAAAGAAAAGAAAGAAAAGGCAGGATCCTGGAGCCCACGTAGTGACTTTCTCTCCAGCAGCTTCTAGGCAAGCTGTGCAGGGGTGAGGGGCCCTGAGGTGCCTGTGTAAACCTGAAACTTCTTCTCTCAAAAAACTCACTTGGATCACAATCCAGGCTGCGGAGTGAATTTTTCTCTCGCGAAGCCAAGGACTGAGGTATATTTCTCCCACGAGAGATCTAACAATAGTATCTCTTATTATATCATTAGGAGCCCTGGTGGTGTAGTGGACTATGCATTAACCTGCTAATCGCAAGGTCAGGGGTTTGAACTGACTAGCCCGTCCGTGGGAGAAATATGAGGTTGTCTATTTCTGTAAGGCAATGGTTCTCAACCTTCTGAATGCCGCCACCCTTTAATACAGTTCATGTTGTGGTCACCTGCAACCATAAAATTATTTTCATTGCTACTTTATAACTGTAATTTTGCTATCGTTATGAATTGGATGACCCCTGTTAAAGGGTTATTTGATCCCCAAAGGGGTCGCGACCCACAGGTTGCGACCCCTGCTGTAAGGATTTAAAGTCTCAAAACCCCAAAGGGGCAGATCTTTGTCCTATTGGGAGTCAATAAAATGGTAGTTAGGTTTTTTTCTGCATCAGTATCAGATTCTGGTGGCAATCTCAGTCATCCTGCATTGTGGTCTGGTTTGAACTCCGGAAATGACTGCCCTGGTTTGAGGTGAGGGCCACGGTGCTTCAGTGGTAGACCTCTCATCGTCTTTCACCGGGAAGACCCGGGTTTGATTTGCAGCCAATGTGCCCCAGACTGTCAGTGAAGGTTTGTGTGTTGCTACGACACTGAGGCTTCAGTGGTGTTTCCAGACTGAAACAGAATAATGAAGAAAGACCTGATCATCCCCATCCACACATTGACCTATGGCCCACCACTGTTGGCTTCCTCTCCCAGTCCTGATGGTAGCACAGATTGGCACAGTTTGCTCCACTGCCCATGAGGTGCCCATGAGAGGCTGAGTCGACAACCACAGTCAAGATCAACAGCTTAAACTCCATTCTGGGTCTATGGAAACAAGAACAACCTTCTGAAATGAGGTCACATTGCTATTTGGGACTGGGAGGATGCCTTTGTGATATGGATTGCACTCTGGATCCCGAGGGGGACTTTTAAACACAGCCACATAGCAGCTCCGGAAATTGTCATAGTGAGAAGGCAGGTTAAAAAAAAAAGCTTTTACTGGCTTGCTCAAAGGAGGCTGCGGGTAGATTGTGGGGTGGAAAACTCCTCTGGAAATGAAAAGTTTTTTTCCTTACATATGCATCATTTCTTCTGGTCCTGAAAGAAAACACAAAGCAGACGAGAGAAGGAAACGGAGACTAGCAGTCATCTTGTTGGTATTCCCACAGCACCCCCTCCTTAAGCACTTGCTGCCATCTCATCCAACTCCACTCAGTGTATTTCCACCCGGCAATGATGCAGAAATGTCTGCGCACTCCAGTTTGATTGTAGTCGGGCAACGTTTATGGCTTTGACGTTCAACTGAGCATGGCAGGACGTCTAGAAACAATTATAACCAGCACCTGCTCTGTCTGTGCTGTGGGCAGGCAGTGACGGATTCCCAGCCTCCGGAACACTAGTGTTCCCTCCCAGCTCAGGATAATGACGGTGACACTCGGCCCCCTTGTTGTCTGGGGAGCTCAAGGAGCTCTCCTCTGAAACCTCAACTTATGGGCATTTCTTTAAGTGAAGACATCAAATTAGTGACTGGAAAGGAAGGCGTAGGAGATGATTATTGGCCACAAGACAAGCCTCAACCGCCTCCAGAGAGCATGTCTCCTAAGTGCCAAGTCGGCGGCGACAGCTCGGGGGCCCTGGGTCACTGGGTGGTGTTGAGCGGGGACTCTGGGGCCCCGGCGTGGGACGCTGGCGGGTGCAAGTTCAAGAGGGTCAGGGGATGATGCCTCCCCACGCCCCTGCCCTCCCCCAGCAAGGGCGCTCTGGGATGCTGGGTCCTTGAGGCCCCGGTTGGCGGGGCCGCCCACGGTCAAGGCTTCGGGCACACGCGCGGGTGCGCTGAGGCCTGCGCCGTGCAGGGGTCTGGGCTCAGGCAGGTGGTCGCGGCGGCTCCGCGGGCGGGCGGGCGCCCAGCAGGACGACCGACGACCCCCGGCGGGTCGCCGGCACCCAGCGCCCGGGCGTAGAGGCGGGCGGGGGGGCTGCGCTCCGTCGCCGCCAGGGCCCCCTCCCTCCGCGCCCCCCCCGCGCCAGGTGAGCCTGGACTGGGCCTCGGCGGGCCGCGGGGCTGCCCTCTCGCCGCCCTCCAGCGCCCCCTCGGGGCCGGGCCGCGCCAAGCCGGGCGGCCGCCGGCCGAGGCTGGGGGTTGGGAGGGGCGGGGGTCGCGGGCGGGTCGCTCGTTCGGCCGCTGGCGGGGGGGCGGGGGCCGGCTCGGCTTGCCCTGGCGGCGGTGGTGCCGTGAGGAGGAGTCCGCGCTCCTCTGTGGCGGCGGCGGCGGCCGGCTCCAGGCCGGGTTTTGGCGCCGCCCGCCTGCTGCCTCCTGGGGGCTCCTGAACTCCAGCCCCCTCTCTATCAGCCTCTCACTCCATCTCAATATGTCTCAAGATGGCGGCCAATGTGTGATCGATGTTTCAATATTGGAAGCGCTTTGATTTACAGCAGCTGCAGGTCAGGTTTCTCCTCTCTCGGCCTCTCGCTCGGGGGTGGGGGCTGCGGGCGGTCGCGGCCTCCCCGGGGGCGCCGGGCTGCCTTGCGGCCAGGGGGCCGCGGCGGAGGGGAGGAGGTGGGTGCCGGGGAAAGCGGGGCCGACTCGGGGACAAGTCCCTCTCACTCCCCGGCCCCCATTGATAACTCGCTTGATCGGAAATTGATCCTCTTTGTTCAATTCATCGATCAGCCCAAGATGGCGCTGGGAGCCGCCGCCGCCACCGCTGCCCCTCGTGTCTGCCCCCTCCCCTGGCGCCCCCCCCCGGCCCCGAGCCGCCGCCGCGGGACCGGGGAGGGGGCGGCACCGGGCGCCCGCGGGGTGCGCAAAAAAAACAAAAAAAAAAGAACTTGAGGAAAGTTGTGTTTTTCTTTGCTGTCTCATACCCTGTATTCTTTTATCTCCTCTCTGAGATCCTTCTGTAAGGGGATGTCCAGTGCACTGCAAATAGGTTTTGGGTCTATACCCGGCCGTCCCCTCTCATTCTCCATGATAAGATTTTTTTGTTCTCATGATGCCTGTTGCCTTATCCCTTTGAAACTTTGTGATCACACAGGCTGGTATGCTTCCTCCATGTGGGCTCTGTTGCTTCTGAGCTAGATGGTTGCTTCTTTACCTTCAAGCCTTTAAGACCCCACACGCTATATCTTTTGGTAGCTGGACACCATCGGCTTTCTTCATCACATTTGCTTATGCAGCCGCTTTGTGGTCAGTGATCGTGTAGGGAAGGTGAGCATCGTTTAATGCCAATTTAATAGAACAATGTTCTTGCAATGAACGAGTCCTTGAGCGGAGGCCCTATGTCCATCTGCTACCTTAATACTAAATCTATAAACATATGGACATAGATCTATTTCCCCATGCCCCTTTGTAAATATATGTACATGCCTTTATTTAGACATCTATAACTGGCCCTTGCTTCCCAGCTCACTCTTCTATACCCTTTGATTTTCATTTTGTGCCCACTGTCATGCTCAGTCTTCCTTTGGGTTTCAGTAATTCCTCTTGGTTACATTACCCTTGATCACGCCCTACCAGGCCTCCTGCATCCCCCTCACCACCGATTTCCATCACTTTTTGTTCCCTTATCTCTGGAGTTCTTAACACCACTACCTTTCTTCCCACCTCCCTCTCTCGCATGTCCTCCAGGATGTGCTAGTTCCGTTTTTTTTTCTCCTCCAGATTGTTCGTTCAGCCTATCTTATTTAGACAGACCTGTAGAGGCAATAACATGCACAAAAACAAGAAAGAACATAACCAAGCAGCAAAATAAACAAAACAACAAAAATCCAATTACAATAAAAGAAAACAAAGGTCAACAAGATAGAAAAGCTCATAGATAGTTTAAGGACTATGTGTTGGCCTTTAGAAGTGTTTTCTAGTCCAGTCTTTTGGGGCACCAAACCCTGACCCTAAAGTCCACCTTTAGCATTTCCTTGGGATCTTGCTGCTCCTTTTACTTGCTCTTCTGCTGTACCCCCTTAGTGTTATGCCTCGGTGTAGCGAGATCAGTTTGGGGGTAATTCCCACACTGTGTCTCCAGTGTTGTCCCCTCTAGGGCTATGGGTCTTTGAGGGACGTTGTGTCTCGTCGTGGGGCTGGCCATGTGGTCTTCTATGTGAACTGACTTCTCTGAGTGGGAACATCATCCTCAAGGTCTGGTGGGACAGGATGTGCTCCACTCTCCCCTTCTCCCCTTCATCTCTGTGTGCTCTGATCAGATAATGTCTCTGTCCAGGAGATGCAAATTCAATGCTATCCTCTGAAATAAAATCTTTGGGAGGGGTTGTGGGGAATATCTGCTCAGATCTTTGGTGTGTCCAGGAGAGAGGGACTGCTCGGCTGGGCACAGCCACGAGGGGCTCAGAACTCTGGCTCCAGAAAATGGTTGTAAGTTTGGCTTTGTTTTTAACCAGTTGTGTGCCTCTGGGTCAACACCTGTGTTTTTTTGAGTTAGTTTTCTGATCCGAAAAGTAAAGGTACTCCATTGTCCAGACTCCCATGTCACCAAGTGATCGATAGGGGCTAACCAGAGCCTGATTCAAATAGTGTGGATCTGTTAGGTGCCTTCTAGACCTGGGGTGGCGATTCTGAGCCCAGGACAACAATAATGTCCGAGAGGTGATATAGGTGGCTCCAAATTGAAACAGGAAGACCACTGTGGAGATTTTGTCCTTCCACTGATGGCCACAGGCCACCGCCTCACGTCCTGCAAAAACAGTTTCCATGGCTCAACAGCCAAGCCAGGGGCCAGTGCCATAAAAATCATATGGCTAACTGGGACAAAGGGCAGACAGATATTTTTTATCATGATGTCTTGAGAAACCCACCTAACCTCCATGCAAATCTTCTGGTGTGAGTTATTTTTGGAAGCAATCATATGCTGACAGTAATTCAAATCTTTCCTTTTGACAATTTGCCTGTACTCTTTTCTGAACCTGAGAAGGTAATCCCTGTGTCCACTAAGAAATTGACTGGCTGGCCTCCTACTTGGACAGTTAGCCTGGGATCCTGGGGACCAAGTGAAACAGAGCACTGACACCTTCATTCAGCTTCTTCAAGCATTATTGTCTCTTGCTTGGGATTTTCTAGGTGTGGATGAGGCCCGTCCTCTCTATTGGAGGGTTGTCTGCTTCTCCTGGGGTATTCAAGGCACTGATTTTTCCAATGTCCTTCTTTCCTGCAGTAGGCACATTGATCCTGCCCCATGGCTTGGCGGTGCCCACAGGTCAGTCTCTCCGTAAGTGGGCCATGCTCTCCTTTTCCTGAGTCTCTGGGGTCTCTCATGGCAATTACTAGTATTTTAACTAGTTTCTTTGTCTCTGTCGTGGTAGGATCATCTCTGTTGTTACACACCCGCTGAGCCACTTGTACCAAATCACTAAGATTTTTCCCGTCAAACCCTTCCCACTTCTTTTTCATGTCTGAGGCAGACTGAGTAATAAAGGCAATACTTATTGCCCTCCTGTTCTCGGGGCCTCCAGGCCGTTAGGGATATAAAGCCCGTAGGCTTCCATCAGTCACTCTAAAAAGGCACGCAGACATTCTCTTGTAAGAGCCTGAAAATTCTCACTGACCTTAGATAAATTCATAGGTTTTCTAGCTGTTCCACTGAGGGCCTGCAAGAGAAACTGGTGATACCTGGTTAGGCCTTCTGTGCCTTGCAAGGAGTTTGGATCTCACATTTTTCGTGCAGTGGCAAAAAGAGTTTCCCTCACATGGGGAGTGCCTGCTGTCTGACCATCATGTCCATTGACTGCTTACTGGGCCTCTCTCTGGCAGGGCTACTGTACCTGTGTTGTGAACAGCACCTGGAGAAGTTGCTGGCAATTTCTGGAGGTGGGCTAATGCATATGGAAAACCGTTTCTATCAAGGAATCAGACCTGCTTTGTCAGAAAAAGGGATTTTGTTGATTCCAATTATACAAATCACTGGAATACAAGGGGATATATACCCAAAAAGGGACTCAGGGGTCTTCCCCAGGTGTTGGGGCTGCTTGCCTTGAGTGTAGAATGGCTGCTGCCGAATCATCCTTCTTGGGGGGTGGGGCGGTCGAGATCCCATACCAGCCCTAGTGTATGTTGGGGTGTGGACTCAGAAAGGAGTTATGAGTATTTCTCTCTCTCCAGCCCCATGCACCTGACAGGGTGGCAGTGATAATGAAGGGTCGTAAGCTAGTTCTCCCACTCCCAGAGTCCTCCTGCAAAAAGGAATAAAGACGAGACGGAGGGGTATGGGGAGGGGTTGGGGAAGGGCAGCCTCCACCTTAGTGGTTTTAGGACCTTGGGTCTATTTTTTTTCTGGTCCTGCCATGTTTCCTGAAATCTTGAAACAAGAACCCTTTCTGTTGCAGGAGGAAGTAAGTCTTTTGTTTATGCTGGCTTATTAGTGGCAATGTCATTCCACGCATCAATTTTAGGGATCAGATAGGGATGTCCTGGTTCCCCATAAACATAACTATGAACTCTGAGAAATAGGTGAAGGGAAAACGAGTCTTGCATGGGCAAATCAGGAACTCCTTCTGTCCAATCACCTTTAAACAAATTGCGGAGTCTCCAGGCTTTAGGGCTGAAACTACATTCTCTTTGTGAGCGCCTAGAGCAGGGGTCCTCAAACAATAGCCTGTGAGCCACATGCGGATAGCCGAGGACCTTGATCCTGTCCGCCGAGTGTTTGTGCCCCGTTTGTTTGTGTGTTTTTTTTAAACTTCAAAATAAGGTATGTGCAGGAAGCATAGGAATTTGTTCATAGTTTTATTGAAACGATAGTTCGGCCCTCCAACTGATCAGAGGGACAGTGAACTGGTCCCTGTTTAAAGAGTTTAAGGACCCCTGGCCTAGAGAAATCAGAAATCCGTAGTTCTGGGGAGAGCACTCCTGTTAAGGAGGTTTCCTTTCTAAGCAAGCCCAGACAGTGGCAATTGGATCTCGGTGCACCTCGAAATGTTGTAGCCACTCTCCATTCCCAGAAAGAAAACTACTCCGACCGCTGGCAAGTTCAACAGAAAAAGTTTTTTTTCCTGAGCAGCCCCAGTCTAATTGACCAAAGGTTTTTATACTTTTGCAATGTGCAGGTGTGCAAGCAGGCAGAGTAGAGAAGCAGGGTGTTGCAGTTAGTCATTCTTAGTTGAACAAAGACTGCTCTGGTCGCTCTCGCGAATCTTCTGAGCATCCATATCCTTTGGGACATTCCCTTGGGCACATCTGCACAGCCTACCTCCCCTATATCAGCTAGTTCATTTACAGTTCATAGCTACTTTATTTACTTTACATGGTGCCTTCTGTCAGCTCATAATGGCTTCACTCTTGTCAAGGCTGTTTAAGCTTTTCCCAGAGATCCTATATAGCCGCCATTGTGGCCATGGGGAAACGGGGCCTGTGACCCTGGCCAAGATGGTGCCCACCAGCCCAAACATGTGGAAGGGCACTGCCTAGGGAGCTGGTTGAATAGACCTGGGAGTTAGCCCTGCCTTGTCCTGGGAGCCAAATATTTCCCTTTTCCCCTCCATTCCCTTTCTCCTGGCTTTTCAAACAAGCTGCTTTAGCCCTATAATGCCCAGCACAACATTTTTATAACATTTAATTGAAACTTATCTAGTACCAAACTTATAAATTATCAATGTGACAATTTGGTTACATTTCAAAAACATTGCACGTTTTATATATTTGAATGCCATATATACATATTGATAACTATGAAAGTAAAGAATAAAAATGTTTAAAATTATTTCCTGAATTTAAAACTTGAGGCGTTATAGTGTTAGTGTTCTACCAGTGTAGGTTTGTTCCTTGTTACAGGCTGGTTTTCCTTGGCCCAGGCTTAGGCCAATGGCATATGGAACCCTTCCTGTGTAACTGTTACCTTTAGGCTTTCAGTGTTGCTGCTTAAGGCACTTTTGGGGAAAGCTCTTACTACACAGTTCCACTGCCACGATGTTCCAGACAGAAATTCCAATTCCCTTAAGGTTCCCTGAGCTTCCAGATGCCCCTTCCCTTCAGAGATTTGAGAGTCTGCTCCCGCCAGCAGGCATCTTGGAGGGCCGTGGGGCCATTCCAAGCAGTGGTTCTCCTAGCTTGTCTAGAATAATGGTTGGACTTAAAGTCGACCTCAGTGAGTTGTCTTTGATCCCTTACTTCTTGCTGGGGCATCTTCCTGAGGCAACAGATTCAGGGCAATAAAGGGCTCGCTCTCAAGTGGGGTTTATTGACCTTGAGGCAGCAAGCTCTACATAGCCTTCTTTTGTGCTTTCTAGATGGGACTTAGCAGCTTCATACTCAGGAATTGCCCCCTTGCATGAATCCTGTCCAATTGGGATAGAGTTGACACAGAGGCTAGACAAACAAAAGCTGATACACTATGCAACTTTATTTGAGAAAGGAGAATGGTGGCCAGAGAATGGTACACTTTCCCTTCTAACCCTGATTCACCTGGAACAGTTTTGTAAAGTGATTGGAAAGTGGGCCGAAATGCCAGAAGTTACAGCATTTCTCCTTTTGAGGAGCAGTAGAGACCTTCATCCCCAGTGCACCCAGGAACCCCTAAGGCAGGCATTCTCAAACTGTGGCCCGTGGGGCACATGTGGCCTGACGACATTTATCCCACCCTCAGGGTGTTTTTGCTGCCTCTGCATGTCCTACTTAGTAGCCGATTCGTGCAATGTGCATAGGAATTTGTTCATAGTTTGGTTTTTTTTAACTATAGTCTGGTGCTCCAACGGTCTGAGGGACAGTGAACTGGCCCCCTGTGTAAACAGTTTGAGGACCCCTGCCCTAAGGGATCCTGGACTTAGGGGTTACTAATCTCCCAGCCCTGAAACATCCCTGAACATTCTACCCGTTGTAGGAGGCACCATGGGAATTTGGTCTCTGGGTAATTTACAAGTATTTTATTCAATTTGAAGCCAAGAAAATTAAAAATGACTCAGACACTTACTTTCTTTTGATCCCTGTTGACTCCCGCTGTAGTATTCCAATATTACAATTTAACGCTATAACGCATGACCTTTTCATTCCATTCAATTAAATGTGTGTGTATAGATAGATAGATAGATAACTATGAAAGTAATTAATGAAAACAAAATTTGTTTGACCAAAGTTAATAATTGAGGGATAATAGGATTAAATAGAAGCATGGTTCTTAGCAGTGGGTCCAAACATTAGGATCATAAATGAAACAGTGATCTCAGTGCACCCAGTAGTTCCCAAACCCTGTACCCTCATAGGGGAAATTGTGGATGCTTTTACTCCCGTGCCTATACTTAGAACGAACAAACACACATGCCTGATAATCCTAAGATTTTTTTTGTTTCCTGTGACACTCACCTAATTTCAAGGGCACTGCCACCTCACAAGCCTAGCCTTGTCTCAGTTAAACTGTTCACCCTTTTGTCCGTTTGTTTGTTTTTCCAGAAGTTCTTAAGTTACCAAGCCCTCTGAACCAAGTGTGCCACCTCTAGGACCACCATCTCCTGGACCACCTCAACCTTATCCATCCTAGACCTGAATGGACAACCCCTCCCAGCAGAGTAGAAAGGGTATGGACCCAAAGCCCCACTTCACCCTTTTGCCAGCAGGAAGGACCTAAAGATGTCGTCGCCTTGTACCCCAAAGATTTGGGTCCATATCTCTTCAGGGTGTAAATTTTAGGTAGCTAGCATAGGGACTAGGTTGTCCATGATACATGCTCAGAGGGCCAAGCTAGCCACCCAGGAAAGAGTGGCACACCGAGCGTGCTCAGAGGTCCAGGTTTCCAGTCAGGAAGGCCAGGTACACCTGGGTGGGTGCTGCACCCACATTGACCCACCTAGGCCAAGTAAATTCAATTCAGCCACTGGGGTCCACCAGGGTTGCCTACCATGCCTCCCTATCTCTCCTAAAACACAATTGGATCACAAACCTGGCTTTGGCGTGAATTCTTTCTCATGCAGAGCCAAGGACCAAGGTATATCTGTCCACAGAGAGAAAAACCTAGGAAAGCTCTTTGGAGGCAGCAGCACTGCACATGAGTGGCTATTGGATACTGTTTAGATGCATGGCTTTCTATTTGGAACTTTTTTTTTGTCTCACCTGAATGGAAAGGAAGAGGTAATACTTCTGGATCACACAGTATCCATGTCCACAAATGAGCTGCTCATTCCACAGTCCTGGCAGTGCCTTTTGAAAACCCTCTGCTTTAGAATGTCACTCCTTGAAGATGGCAGTGGGAGTGGCTGGGGCCAAGTATGCTGCCTCTTACTCCCAGTTGCAGGTTTCTGGATGCTGATTGTATCTCTTACAGCATCAATTAGTGGGCTTGTTGTCTGCCTCAGGCTTTGTTCACAGAGATCCTCCAGCTAGGTGGTGGTGTGTGCGCATAAGCAGAGGCTTCCTGCCAATCCCCCATGAGTAGTAGAGCTCCCATGGTGTGGACTCCATGAAAGCCGTGCTCCAGCCAGCAGGATTACAAAGGAGGGTGGGCCCGGCAGGACAGGAGGGCCATTGCCCCTATGGAATGACCTCAGAACCCCGCCTCCCTCCCTGTCCAGCTCCTGGGACTATGGGCCCTAAGCTTCATGCCTGACTCAGGAATAGACACAGGGTGAGGCAACTCCAGGAGGTGATTTTGCTGATCTAATCCAGCCTGAGATCATCCTTGCATGTGCCCTCTGTCCAGACCTTTTTTTAAATTGTTCATGCAACACTAACCACAATGCATATATACATCGGTTGTGTAAAGCACATTTGTACATTCATTGCCCTCATTATTCTCAAAATATCCACTCTCCACCCCACCCAAGCCCCTGGCCCCAGCTCCTCATTTTTCCCCCTCCATTCGAGCTACCCTTGATAATTTACTAATTATTTTCTCATATCTTGCACTGTCTGATGTTCCTTCACCCACTTTTCTGTTGAGGTTAAATGTAGATCCCTGTATACGGTTTCCGTTTTCCAACCTACCCTCCCTCCACCCTTCCCGAGTCTGCACTCATAACACTGGTCCTCAAGGGCTCATCCACCCTGGATTCCCCATGTTTCCTGTTCCTATCTGTCCAAGTGTACATTCTCTAGTCTAGCCTGATTTGTAAATTAGAATTGGGATCATGATAGTGGGAGATAGGAAACATGTAGGAACTAGGGGAAAGCTGTGTTTCATCGTTATTATCTGGTACCTGTCTTGGTTTATCTCCTCCCTGACACCCTTCTGTTAGGGATGTCCAGAGGACTGTAAATGGGCTTTGTGTCTGTCCCCAGCACTCCCCGCTCATTCGCAATGATAAGATTTTTTTTGTTCTGATGATGCCTGCTACCAAATCTTTTCAAAACCTCATGATCACACAAGCTGGTGTGCTTCTTCCATGTGGGCTTTGTTTCTTCTGAGCTAGATGGGCGCTTGTTTTCCTTTAAGCCTTTAAGACCTCACATGCTATATATTTGATAGCTGGGCACCATTAGCTTTCTTCACCACATTTGCTTATGTACCTGCTTTGTGTTCAGTGATCGTGTAGGGAAGGTGAGCATCATAGAATGCCAATTTAATAGAACAGTATTTTTGCAACGAGGGAGTCCTTGAGCAGTGGCCCAATGTCCATCTGCTACCTTAATACAAAACCTATAAATATAGGGACATAGATCTATTTCCCCATGCTCATATATTTAAATATGTACATGCCTTTTTTTAAACCTCTATAATTGACCCTTGCTTCCTAGCTTGCTTTTCTATTCCCTTTGATTTGCCTCTTGGGCCCACTGCCATGCTCACTTTTCATTTGTGCTTCAGTAATTCAGTAATTCCTCTTGGTTCCATTGGTTCCATTTCCCTTGATCACTCCCTACCAGGCCTCCTACATCCCCCTCACCACCGATTTGCATCACCTGTTCTTCCCTTTTCTCTGGGTTTCTTAACACCACTACCTTTCCCCACACCTCCCTCTCTCCCATGTCTCCCCAGAAGTGTTGGTCCTGTTTTCTCTCCTCCAGATTGTTCGTCCAGCCTATCTTATTTAGACAGACCTGTAGATGTAATAACATACACAAAACAAGACAGAGCAAAACCAAGCACTAAAAGCAACAAAACAACCAAAATCCAATGACAATGAATGAAAACAACTCAACAAGAAAGAAGTGGCTCATCGTTAGTTCAAGGTCGGTTTGTTGGCCTTTAAGAGTGTTTTCCAGTCCAGTCTGTTGGTGTACCAAGTACTGGCCTCAAAGTCATCCTTTGGCATTCCCTGGGTACCTTGATGCTTCGTTTTCTTGCTCTTCTGCTGTACCCCCTTAGTGTTATGCCTCGGTGTGGCAGGATTAGTTCGGGCGCATTTCCCACACTGTGTCTTCAGTGTTGTCCCCTCTAAGGCTATGGGTCTTTGAGGGGTGTCTTGTCTCATCGTGGGGCTGGCCATGTGGTCTTCTATGTGGACTGGATTCTCTGAGTGGGAACATCATCCTCAAGTCCTGGTGTGCCAGGATGTGCTCCACATTCCCCTCCTCCCCCTTCATCTGCTCCATGTGCTCCGATCAGATATGTCCCTCTCTCAGAGCTGCAGATTCACTGCCACCTTCTGAAATAAAATATTTGGCATGGGAAGGTGAGTTGGGTGGGAGGATCTGCTCAGATCATTTGATGGTTCAGGATAGATTGACTGTTTGGCTGGGGACAGGTATGTGGGGCTTAGGGCTCTGGCTCCCAACACTGGTTGTGAATATGTCTTTGTTGTTAACCAGTTGTGTGCCTGTGGGTCAACACCTGTGTCTTTTTGAGTGAGTTTTCTCATCTGCAGAGTAAAGGTAATCCATTATCCAGACTCCCATGTCACCAATTGATTGAGAGGCACTAACCAGAGCCTGATTGAAATAGTGTGTACCTGTCAGGCGTGTTCTAAAAACACCTTAAAAGTCGTAAAAACACTATAAATGCCTTAAAAACCCTAAAACGTCTAAAATATTTCTAAAATGCTAAGACCACCCCTAAAGACCCTCTAAAACATCTTAAGACCATTAAATACATGGTAAAAGGCTTTCTAAAACACCCTAATGCGCCATAAGTCTTAAAAAAAAACTCCTTACGTCCCGAAAACATAATAAATGCCCTAATATTATGCAAATGCCTTAAAACGCAAAATAAAGAACACGTGAAGCCCTAAAAACACGCTAAAAGTCTTTTAAAACCCCAAGAACATCCCTACAAAGCAACCCGAAGCACTATAAAACCCTGTAAAAGTCCAACAGCCTAATAGACATGAATTCACCATGAAAGCAAAAAATAATCCAACAAAACCCTAAAGCCCTGAAAACCAAAACCTAATCCCCCCAAACACTCTAATGCCTTAAGCACCCTAAAATTTTAACAAAACACTAAAAGCCATAAAAACACATATAAGCCTAATAAACACCCTTAAACACTAAAATCACCCTAAAAGCCTTAAAATGTCTGAAAAGCCATAATATTCCCTAAAATTCAAATAACACTCTGAAGCCACAAATAACACACTAAATACCTCCCAAAACATGTGGAACTTCCAAATCATATCCCTAGAAGATTCCCAAACCATGAACTTCCAAAACCACATAAATGCCCTGAAGACAACATGAAAGCCCCAACAAAACATAAAATGCTGGGGAAAAACACATAAAATATTTTAAAATACCCTAAAATCTCTAAGAAACCCTGTAAGATCACTAAAAACACCCCTACCCGCTAAAAAATACCCATACACTCCAAAAAATCACCCCTAAATCCCTTAAAAACTCCCTTAAACCTTATAAAACACCCTTAAAGCCCAAACCACCCTAATGCGCAAAAAAATTAAATGACCCCAAATGACCTTAAAGCCCTAAAAATCACATGCCACAAAAAAATCCTAAATGACCCCAAAATTCCAACTCAAAGCCAGCCTACAAGTCTTTTATGAGAACAGTTTTATCTTTCTACCAAGGAGAAGTTTGTAGGTTCAACCCCTGACCTATGCCCTTACCATATGAAGTTAGTAATCAGTGGTTTTGCAATTCTTTGAAGAAAGATGAGGGTAATTTTATCAGGAGTGAATTAAACTTGTCTAGTGCCTTGAGTAGAACTGATAACTGTACTACATTGAGTCGTCTGGTCAAGGAGCATGGGATATTATCCCATTTGCTGAGGTCACACTTGATTTCTTGTAATTTCTGTAGTTTTCCTCATATAAATCTGTTGTTTTTTTATTCAAGTATAGATATAGATATTTTCATTTACGCTTGGCTATTGTAAATGGTACTACCTGAAAATGTGTATTTCATTAATTATTATTTCTTGATCTATTTCTTCATCCTTCGAAATATTATCAGTTTGTTGTGGTAGATAAACATTAGGACTTTGCATAACTTAGAAATATTACATTTCACAGAAAAATCATATTAATTATGTCGACAGAGCTATAAAAGGAATGTTGCCCTGAATATCTTCAGATATGACAGCTGTTTCATTGAGAAATTAAGCCAGACAGACACAATGTGATGTACATTTTGTTATTTTCATGTGGGTTCCTTCACTCTTCCAAAAAAATTAGGTTCATGAGCCCCTTGGGGAATGAGTTTGAGTTCAGATCAGATGTCTATTTATATATTTGAGTCCTGAAGCCCATTTGATGGACTGTTCTGTTGCTTCCAAAGTAGTCAGTCACTTCCCCACCAATTAGAGAATTTGTCCGAAGCAAAAGTAAAAGTGTGGCGTACGACATTTGACTGCACACCATCTAGAATCACACTCTCATTTGGTGTTGGCAGTTTTACTTGTATTTCAATTGTAAACTACACTTCAGAGTTCAGGCTAGTGAAAACGTTTCAGTGGAAAAAATTTGCACACAACTACGTGCAGTTTGTGATTCTGTTGTTCCCAAGCAAGGCTATGAGGACAAAGATGCACAAGCATGGGGGGCACTGCAGACAATGTGTGAAAGTTTCCAGGAGCTCAGGGGTGGACAGCGGCTGCTAATTCTCCCATGCTGGCAGTGAGCTATGTGGGAGGGCTTTGTGTGAGGTCCCTGTGGGGTCTCTGAGAAGTCTCCATAAAGGATGCTGAGAACTTCATATGAAGTCTCTGTGCGAGGCCTCTGAGTCTCTCTGGAAGTCTCCAAGGAAGTATGTGTGTGAGGTTTCTCTCTCGGGTATGTGTGAGTGTCCTTGTGAGATGTCTGCTGAATTGTGGGGGGTGGGGGGCAGTTGTTTCGCTGAGGTCTCTGCAGGTCTGAGTGGGCTTCCCTTTGTTTGACCTCACAGCACCATATAAGAGGACCTGGTGGCAGGGGAAAGGGAAGGGGCTTGGTCCATGCACCCCTTGCTGTTCTTTCAGGGTCTTCTCTCCATCTCCGTGCACTTACCTAGCACGAACGGTAGGGTTCAGCAGCGGGGAGTCCGGTGTCCAGCTCTTCACTCTCTCTAGGAACACACCCAAGCTACCTGCTACCCAAGAGGCCCCAGATCCAGGCTCTGCAGATCCAGAATCTGATTTTTTACTGCCACAGTCACTCCAGAGGCTGCCTTGGCACAATCAGGACTCCAGAAACAACATCATGCTGCTGTACCAGCAGTCTCTGGGGCCTATGTCCACTTCCCTCCTCCACCACTGGTGTCAGTCCCCACCCACCCCACACACACACTTGGTGTCCTGACTGAGGCATGGAGGTCAAGGCTCAGTGGATGTCTTCCTCGCCATCCTTTACTGTTTAGTTCAGTAAACAGTAAACCCTGGCCCACCAGGGGTGTTCTTTTAAGCACATGAGAATTTACTCTAGCGGATCAACTAATCATATTTTGGGGGGCCCTCCTGCCTTCTTCTATAATCTGGTGCCCAGGAAATAAAACCCTGGGTTAGAAGCACAGAGGAAACACTGACCACTATTGAACTGGTTTCCCTTATCAAGACAGGTGATGTCTAATCTCCGTGCACATCCTGATTTCCCAGGAGTCTCTAGGGGAAGGGAAGGCTGCTCCCAGTTGTGACTTTCTTTGCAGCACTCAGTCCTTAGAAGCCACTCTCTCCGGAGAACATTCCTAGAGCACGTGCACGCGTGTGTGTGTGTGTGTGTGTGTGCGTGTGTGTGAAGATCACCAGCCTGGGGTCATGTTTCCTGAGAACATTCCTAGAGTGTGCGCGTGAGTGTGTGTGTGAAAACCACCAGCCTGGGATCATGTTTCCTGAGAACATTCCTAGAGCGTGTGTGTGTGTGTGTGCGTGTGTGTGTGTGTGTGTGTGTGTGTGTGTGTGTGTGAAGACCACCAGCCTGGGGTCATGTTTGCTGAGAACATTCCTAGAGCATGTATGTGTGTGTGTGCGCACGCGTGTGTGTGCATGTGAAGACCACCAGCCTGGGGTCATGTTTCGTGAGAACATTCCTAGAGCGCGGACGCGTGTGTGTATGCATGTGTGAAGCCCAAAAGCCTGGGGTCATGTTTCCTGAGTCCTGGCACCCTGTTATTGACTCATCCCCACTCTACCCCACCCTGGCTATCAACTCATCCTTCCCCCAGTCAGGAGATGGAAATCAAGTAAAATAACAGTTTGTCGCCCCACTAAAGATAGTATTGAGAAAGTAACCTTCCCTGCTTGAAAGCTGTGCCTTTGCTATCCAACCCAGTGCTCTCTGTAGGAGATAAAGTTCTGCTGTGGGGGCAGCTAGCTAAAGCTGGGGTGAAGCACCTGGCCGATTCCCCTTTGTAAGCCTGTGTTAGCTCCGCTTGTGTCTTGCGTCATTTCTGGGGATCCTCATGCTCTTTGGCCCCCTTTGCTACGTCCAACGCTTCATATTCTTCTTCACTGTATCCTTCCCTACCCTGTGTCCATGGTGCCTAACCATTAGTGGTTATTACACAGACGCTCATCCTGTACCACTCAGCCTAAGCTGTTGCTCCTTCTCCGGGTTTATATACAGAGGAAGGCATGTGAGCTGTGAACCGGATTTTCCCTTGGTGCAGTGGGTGAGCAGAGTCCCCCGCTGGCAGCCTCCCTAGCAGTTCCCACCCACATGTGTCAGACCTGGGACTTCCATCCTGGAGGTTACCCTAGGCTGGGAGAGAGGCAAAGGTAGCAAAATATGTCATTTCACATTTTGTGACAGGTGTATTGAGGCGGAACCTCCATGCCAAACTTGGCAGCCTTCATCAAATGCACATGTGGGACTTAGACAGGCCGCCACATGTCTCATGCCTGCTTGGTACCATGAGACGCTACTTTGGTCTAAACCTCTTCTGGACCCTCGATGGAATTTCTTGGCTGGATTGCGCCTCTCAAAACCTATCAACTGCAGCCACATAACGTTGAAGACAAAGTAATGGCACCAGGGAACATTCTTCACTGTGTTGGGACCTTCTGAGGTTTTCACAGTAGGGGTGTTACCATAAATCATAAGAGGTGCAAAATGAAGAACTTGGGATGGAAGTGGGTGGGAAACACTGCTGAAAACCTCCTCCAGAGCCCTGCCCTTTGAGAAGTCAGAGCTAGCACTCAGAGAAGGAGACGCAGTATCTAACATAGTTAAAGGTATATTATGCCAACCTCGTCAATGAACTCATGTGGGGTTAATTGAAGGGCAGGGAGATCAATGGCTCTGTGAGCCTAGCCTTTCTGGTCTCTTGCTCTCTGATAGTGCCACCAGGGTGGATATGCATTTGTTAGGTCCCTAAAGCAGCTGGAAAGACTCATTTCCTGGGAGATCCCTGAGGAGAAGCCGCATGGACCTACCCTGTTGCAGCCCTGGTTTCTGCAGCAGCCTCATGGAGAACCTGCCAGCGCACGGACTACAATTTCCTCCTGCAGTCATTGTCTCCCCGTGTGTTTTTGGATTGTGAGGAGGACTTTGTAGATTGGTGTCAGACACATGGGATACTATTGGACTGGTGGTCTTAGATTGAACTGGGTTGGGATGCTTTTCAATGTTCACTTAACCTTTATATAAAACTCATAAAATATGAGTGTATGAATTTTGTTTCTCTAGTCTACACAGACTAACACACATGACACCCCCTCTAGATCCCGCCATGCAACACAGAAGTCACACTTTAATGTAGGAGGGGGAAAATCTCTATTATGGAACAATGAATATCATGGCTGAGAGAAGCCATTAGCCTGTGCAGAACAGGCTAAAGTGGCTGGCATGGATACTTTCCTACTAATCAGAGCAGAAGAAGCGTCTTCTAATTTGCCAGATAAGACATATTCTCGAAGACAGTGACGTGGGCAGTGGTAAGGGTAACTGGAGTAAGCCCACCTCCTCCGCCTCTGCTGCTGCAAGCTGACTGGGCACACAAACACCCTGGGGGGCAATGCCTGAGTGTGGCTTCTGATATTGAATCCCCTGAACGGACAGAAATTTGTGAATACATCCCTGATACAGGTGCTCGTGGTGGGAAGGCTCTGGCAGTCAGGTATCGCCTGGTGGAGGCAGGGTCTCACACTTGCCACTCTCCTGTGTTCTACAAAGAAAGGAGCCCTGCAGCTGGAGGAACATCCATTAACTGAGGCCTGCGCTTCTTTTCGTGGACATAACGTTGACGCAAGATACTCCTGATGACAGCCTGGTGTCCCCTCTAGGACTTGGCCAACATCTGTCGTGAGCACCTGAGCCTCCGTGACCTTGTTAGGAGACACTGGTTGTCTTTGAAGGGGCCCAAGGCTGTGACCACAGGGTAATACGGGCTTTCCTTTTTGCAAAGGATCACCGTGTCCTGTAGATTTTTTGCTGGAGCAAATCCACTGGACAAAGTGCTTCCTCCATTTTTTGCTGTGGCCCTCAGCAGGAAGCTGTCCCTTCTCTGGTGGGAGCTGTGAGGACTTGATCTCAAGGCACTCAGCCAATGCCTTGTCTTGCACAGGCTGGCTTAACCCACAGACTTGGGAGATGCCTCTTCCCGCTAATCCTTTTCCATGCTCTTCTGGATTGGGCCATTTATGAGTCTCCCTCTTGTCAGTGGGAACAGCATCCTTCCTTCTCCTTGTCGAGGGGTCCTGAAGGTTGGGGCTTTTGAGCTTCTGCTGCCCCATGTAACTTGCTCTAGCCACCACGAAGCCACTTGGCCCTTGACATATTGGCTTATCCCCAGTGAACAAATGCTGGGGGCGGCAATGGACCACCTGAGAAGGCAAAACATTGGTGGCAGTGAGCACATCAGTGGTGCAGTCCTGAAGGAGCCCGTCAACAGGACAGCATGGAGAACCATCCTCTGCCTCTACCTCCACCTGGAGCTTAATCTCACTGCACACTCGTGCTGTAAGGCTTGGCTTTTCAGGAACTGGAGCACACTTTCCAGGTAGCAGGAAACTTTTACTACATCCTAGAGCCTCGAAGCACCCCCGGTCCACATCATTGGTTTGAGATTTTGCCAGCACACTGGTTTTGAAAGTGTCTCTATCGTCTAGCCCTATTGAAGAGGACTTCTTGACCACCACCAACCCTGTCTCTTTGGCTCTTGAAGATGGACATTCAGAGTTCACTTCCAATCTGGGGCCTCCTGGGGCACAACTAGCACCCTCTTTCCTTGACCCCTTGCTGGTCAGTACTGGATTTGAGGTTTGCTCTAGGCTCTCTCTCTGGACACTTTCATTCTGGAAGGTTCTGCCAAGGATACTGGGCATGAAGGCTGGAAACGGCTGCCTGAGGGCCAATGAGCATCCACTGTCATTATCAAGTGGGGGGTAGGCTGGGGTTCCCTGAACAGGCTCCTCTGTAGGGGAGCAATCAGCAAAAGGACTCTCCAGGGTAGGGCTTGATTTCTTTGTCGTCACTCTCTCTCCCCAGTCTGCCTGACAGGGTTCTCCCAGGACCTTGGCAGCCTCAGTTACTAGGTTAGTTCAATACTTAGGGGTGGCTAAGCAGGTGGACTTTGGAAAGGACATTGCGTTGTCTTTTCTTGTCCTACAGAGGTTTGTGGGCTCAAGGACTTTGAGGGGCATGCACCACCTCTGCCTCATTTGGAGCCTTACGATATGCGAGTCCAGCACCTGTTGAGTGCCCGGGCTGAGAAAGGAAAGGCTCTGCGTTGTGTTCAGATCTTCCAGCTCTCCCCAGGAGGCCACATTGACAACATGTGGGTGGGTCAGGGAAATAGACAAAGCGTGCGTGGTCGCAAGACATGAACGGTAAACAATGCCAGGGATCTGATCCTTTCTAATCTGCTCCACCTTCCTGCACATGTGGACATTCAGGGTGTTTTCCAGTAGGATTTTATTTGGACCCCTTAGGGTGTAAGTTCCTGCGTTAATCCCCTTGTGTATCCTCAAATCACTTAACTCCTTTGAGTCGGCTCCCGGAGTTCCTTTTGGGCAGTAGTTTCCTGATCCCCAGAGAGATAGATTACATTTGGATATTTTCCTCAAGTAATTCCCTTGTCCATTGACCGAGTTGTTCCTCAGCTGGACACCGGCTCTGCAGCACGCAAGCGACGGTCCAGGGTGTGTGCATCTTCCTGGGGACACCGTCTTCATTACATTTTTCCCCTGCTTGTCTCCAGGTGTTGAGCAGGAGCATTCGGGCTGCTTCATATCCAGACAAGTCCCTGGCCATTTTTCCTGAGGCTGCTTTAGTGTCAGAGACTCAAGAGTCCCATTGCCGAGGGGCCCCTGCAATTGAGGGAAGTTCTCTTGGCGGTGGAGCTCCGATTGCTTCAAGCAGCCAGGAAGCTTGGTGTCTGTCTTTGGGGTCTGGACCTTCTGATTGTCCTGGGGATGAGTGGGTTTGCGAAGACAAAAAGCTTCCTGGGGTGGTGGTATCATAAAGGGTAAAGAACTCTCACTTTCCTGTTGTTTCTTTAAAAAATGGCTTTCCAGCTGTTGAAGTGAATTTGGAATGCGTGATTGGGACTTAGTGTGGACGGTAAGACAGGATTCATCACAGGGACTCTTGTGAGGAGGAGGAAAAGGTACTGCGAGTGGGCCACGGGGCTGTGGACTGGGCGGAGTCAGGACTGTAGCAGGCGGTGGGGCCTGGGCTTGGCATGCAGTTGGAAGTAAAAGTTGGAATCGGCCTTCAGTGTAGGGCAAGGAGTGACGTTGCAACAAGAGTGGGTACTCTTTAGCTTGCATTTGAGCTGGTAAGGCATTAGGAATTTCATTAAATAAGACAGTGGGAAACTCTAGGGTGGATCCAGAGACCCTGAGAGCAGCTGCCAGAGACTCGCTGTGCAGAAAAGGTAGACCCCAGAAAAACTCACTGAATTTTTGTGGAAAATGCTTCTGAGCGCTGGGTATCTGCTCTGCTTTGATGCTGGCATTCCAGAAGGGCTGGGGAGGTGCAGTGATCTGCTCCCCATCGAGTGCCTTCAACATATTTAAGGCCTGCAGATGGTATTCTGATACACCCTTTCCTTTTTCTTCCCAAATATTCCATTTCTCTGCCTTTGTGATTTCTATTTCCAGCAGCTTGTGGACATTGGGGTTGAGCAAGGTGGGCCTCCCTACTTCCCCCTGCCTCTTTGTGGGTCCTTCCCGAAAGGTGTCTTCTTGGGGGTGCCAGGTAGAGTGCTCTTTCAGAGACCCAAAGTATTCCAAGGAGGGAAGCTGTAAGTTCTTGGCAGCTGCCCAACACTGGGGTGGGGAGGCCGTAGGGAGGCCTTTGGGATCCTGACTTGTGATGGCTGCCATGGCAGGTGTGGAGCAGCGGTTGTGTGGAGATGGGCTCTGCCTGGGCCTTGCCAACAAGTCATTCTGAGAATGAGTCCCTGTGGGGTGCGGGGCTGGTGAGTCCCAGAGAGTGCTTGGAGGCTGCAGGTAGGCCTTTGAATCCGGGGGTTTGGCACTGGGTGAGGGAAGAGCCAGTGGTGTGGGTGAAAGACTGTCAGGTTCATGGGAATGTGCGCAGTCTGGTGATTGACTCAAGGCGGGTAAGACATGAGAAGTTGAGATGCACATCTGGGCCCGTGGAAGGGTGGAGTTCTGAGACCTAGGTGTCCGGAATGGATGAGCCGCAGAACCGTGTGGGGCGCGCGTACCGACGTGGACTTCAGCCGTACCTCTATTTCGCCAGCTACCAGAGAGGGCTTGAGCTTTCTGTTGACCAAAGCTGCCAGTGTCAAGTGGGTTTCCCAAGTGGCTGCAGGAGACAGAAGGACCAGATTACAGCCAGGACTGAAGGGGCAAGAGACCTAGCAGGCTAGCAAGGGTCGGTGCAAGCTCAGCCCCTCCCCAAGCCTTGATGGCCTGCTCTTCCTGCCCCACCCCACTGCCCGGGACTCCTGTCATTCTCTGCCCATCCCTGAAAGTGTCCCCCAAACCAGCGCATCCCAGCTGCTCTGTAGCCCGAGGCCACACAGGCACCCTGGTTGGAAGATGCACCCCGCGGTGAAGCAGGAAGGTTACTTACTTCTGCCTAAGACACAAACGCAGGTTCTGAGCGCCATATAGTTCTTGCAGGAAGCTTCGGAAAACTGGAAATCAAGAGAACCGTTATGGTGCAGCCCTCCCAGAGGACCGAAAGGAATGTCACACGGGCTGTGCACTTAGGACGTTGGACTCTCCAGAGCTCAAGGTCAAATGATAGCTTACTCCCACGGGCAGGAGGTGCTTTGGCATTTCAAGGAGCATCGGTTTCCAATATTGTCTGTGGGGTCTCAGTGAGCAATCTGAACCTTGGCAAAGTTACACAGCTTATCGCAGTTACCCCTCAATGTTCCACCTCCAAATCCACCAGAATCTGCTCCTGACACCCCCACTGCTCCCTACTGGGTCCTACCTTGGCCAGCCTTCATCCCATCCTAGGCCCCTCCTGTACATCTGGGAAATATCTGGGTTCTGTTTCCATCCACAGTATCCTTTTGTTCAGGATTATTACCTGAGAGAGACAGGCTGTTGCCACTGGCATCCTGCAGAGGAGGGGACAGGAGAGCTTACAGAGCTTGGTTGAATGGGCAGAACCTTACCTTTCAGAGCGTCACCTTTGTCCCTTGACCTGCTGCTTCTCCTTGTCTCCACCTGTGGCTGGGGCACAAGAGAGGAAGTCAGGCTGGAATCCAATCCTGCGTCTGTTCTTTGTGACAAACTGCAGGCATTTACTGGTGATTAGAAGAATGACAATCTCCATGGAATGACTAAAGCCCAGAAACCAGCTTCTGTGTGAGACCTAGAGTGCATTTCTTCCGTCAGCCTTCCTCTGCTCACGGAGAGCACACACTCTCAGCACTCAGTGTTCTGGTGGGCAAGATTTTGATTATGGAGGCTGAAGCTCTGGGCCAGCCCTTGACCACTTCCTCCCCGGGGTAAGCCATGCTTTCTCAATTAGCCCAGACAGAAAAGGAGCCTTGGCCCAGAGACTGGAGCTCAAGGAAAGAGACTGAGGACCCAGTGATGAGAGCTGCCCTTTGAAATGTCTAGTCATCTAGTCCTTAGCCACTGCGTCACTATATTGGGGATTTTTACCTATTGCCCTCTATAACAACTAGAGATGGGAGGTCTGAGATCTTCAAAGAGAAATATTTTTGAATGCTCATCTTACTGGCAAATGATTTACATATCATACGAGTCAATAGTTCAGTCGTTCAATCAGATCAAGGGCAATGGTACAATCAATGATTACCATATCCATTTTAGAACAACACCCCCCCCCTCCATGGTTAAATTGCCTTCAAAAGGAGTTGTGTAATCACAGTCAGGTCTAAAGCTCTCTGTCCCCTCTGGCCTCCTTCATTTTTTCGTCTTGAAATCAATCCCCCTTCACTCCCTAGCTTCCCGATGGGGAAGTTCTCCACACTGCTGATCTCACAATCCCTCCCTCTGCCATGAGATCTCTCCACCTGCAACTCTGTCAACCCTTGTGTCCATGATCATGATGCATCCACGCCTCCTGTGCTTCACAAACAGGGAAAGCCAACAGAAATAATGAAAATCAACATAAGCCGGCAAGGATAAAATGATACCAATGCAGTGAACAAAGTCCTAAGAGTGAGTAAGGACGCACCAGCCCTCATCAATATTCCAAAGCCAGGGCTGATGGTCTCTTCTTTCTTGAGATTTCCTCTATCAGGAAATTAATTACGAAAGGAAAAATTTATAAAACAAGGAAAAATCAATCTCTCCTATGGCTGGGTTGAGAATTTCTTACCTTTATCCTTTTCCTGGGTGGTCGCACAGGTGGAGTATTTGGAAGGAAGGGGAGGACCAGGAAGAAGCAACCCACTCCATACAGGATGCCCAAGGTCAAAACAGTGAACCAGGTGGGGTATTGGTAGGTCAGCCAGGAAGCACTTTTCTGTTCCAGCAGAAAGAGAATCTCCTCCATCTTCTGGATACAGCGGTTGCACTCAGGCAACTGAGCACTCTGAGTCCCCTCTGGCTTCAAAACCACTTGCATCACAAACCTGGGCCCACATCACTAAAGGGTCACAGTGGGGTGGGAGGTGACAGCAGGACAACACATAATCCCTCCCTCTACCCTCCAGCTCATCACATCCCTCCCCTGCTCTGGTCTTCTCTCTCCCACTGCCTGCTCTGGGCCTCCAAAGTCACCAGCTGCACCTGATGGAATGGAATCTTAGTGCAAGTTCTTATTCATTCCACCTCCCACCTAGGTATTACCTGCTTCCTTGGCAAGTTGCCTGAATCATGACCAATTTCATAGGCTTAGAATATCTGAAGTTGTCTCTGTCCTCAATGAAAACCTTCTCAAGTCATGGTTTTACTTTGTCTTATCCAAGATAGAGAACTTAGGTTTATGTAACATTTATTTAGCTTTATGAATGTTGGATGAAAAGCTTGGAATTTGACTTCTATGACCAGGAGAGTTATTCAAGAGCTGAGGTATATCTCTCCCAGGAGAGAGATCTAACAAATTTTCTGCCAGATGGTACATTTGGGGAGACAAGGAACACTTAAGCATTAATCATTCTTAACAGTGTCCCCTGCAAATCTTCCTTGTGTGTGACTACTGCCCATTTAGGGCTTGCTCTGGGAACACTTGATGGGGTAATAAGCCTTGCAACAATTCAGGCTCAAAGGGCAAGCATCTGGCTGAGCAAAATAAAGAGATAATATGGATTGAGTTGTGTCCTTACCACTACCACTTGAGATATTCCCCCAAAATTCGTTGGAACCCTAACACTGAAGGCTATAATCTGATTTGGTTATGTGAGGGCTCTCTCTGGGAGAAATGTACCTCTGTCCTTGGCTTCACACAAGAACCAATTGACGCAGAAACCTAGTTTGTGATCCAAGTGACTTTATAAAGGATAGAAGAGGCAAATATGCTCGTGGGGGGTGGGGGCGGACTGGACAGCCCACGCGCGCTGGGTTGCATGACAGCTGGTGGGAGGCCCCCACCCATACCCTGTTGGTAGGCATGGCTGACGGTACTGTTTGACCCCATTGACTGAATTAAGCCCACCTGGTCTAGATGGGGGCCCGCCCAGGTTGACCTGCTTCCTGTCACAAGGACCTAAATGTGTGCATCTTTCCAGCCTGAAGCAGCTTTCAACTGTCTGTGATGGGGAGGAGGTTTGGCATGCACAGCGACCACCCTCAGTTCTGCCTCTACTTACCTAACAGGTACACGGCATTTCTTTTCTGTTTTTTAAAACAACAACAAAAAAATCATTTGTAATCTTTCTATTCCAGCGGTGCTAGGAGCAAGGCAGAGGCAAAACCCAAGAACAGGGTTCTTCTCTGTTGAAGCGCGATAAACTCACGGGGAAGCAAACAAGCATCTTCATCCACGTGAAGTGAATCTGTGAATCAGCAGCTCCCAACTGACCAAAGCACGCACAGAGCAGCCCAGCATCAAGGTCCGTTTCTGTGCACTGCTCCCACTGTGAGGAAGAGCTTCATGTGCATTAAAAGGGAACTTTTGTAATATTTGAATTTTGAATAGTGGTTTTTGTCAGAAACTGGAAAAAATCTCAAAGCCTGAAGAAACTCCTTTCTAGTACTGAACATTCAAGGGAGCCTGTAGAAGCCTGAAATGATTGCTAGGTGACCACCTGGATCTGCTTGTTGAGTGAAAGTGGCAGAATAGCAGCAATAGAGCAGGGGGTTCATTCTGACCACTGACACTCGTGGACCTGGTTTACAGGCAGTAGAGAAGAAGATGAGAGCAGGTTGACTCGTTTGAAGTCCATGACCTACTCTGAGGGGACTAGAGTTGTGGAGAATTGGTGATGGGGCCAAGGCCTAAAGGCAATGCGACCAATGGACACTGAGGTGAGGCCAAGAGAGGGAGCCCACATTGACTTGACCCGAACCCGACCAGATGAAGAGAAGAATGTTGAGCCTGTGCACTGGTATATACTGCTGCAGACTGTATAGACGAACTGTCCTGCTTTGACTTTCTTGTGGATGTGGACTTCACAAGGTTCCAACTGGCATGAAGACTCTTTATATTGAAGAATATGATTGTCTCCTCAGAGCACTGGGTTGATGGAAGTAGGCAGTAGAGAAACTGGATAGCCAAAATGGGCCAGATAAAGGCGTGAAGTGGCTAGCTTACAAAATTTCATAGATACTGGAATATATTCATAGAATTATAGGATTAATATGTGGGTGTACCTTACCTGCAATTGTTAAGCATAGGATATTTTTGTTTCATCACTTACAGAATATTATGTTTAAAGGAGGGTGGCACGGAGTGAAATGTATGCATTTTCATATTATACTGTTAGATACTGATATGATTCTATTATTGTTTTGAAATTATATACGGCTAAAGAATTTTGTGAAAATGTCAAATGGACAAGGGGTGGTCTGTTGTAGTTATACAATCTGGTGTCAATTTGGGACTTGAGAGGATTAAGAGTGAAGGGGTAGACTCTAGTCTCTCTATTGGGTTATGGCCAATGAGGCCTCTTTGTGGGCCTGGCCTTCCCGTCAGGGTTCTGGGAAATCTGGTATTTCCTCCTTGGAGGCAGGAGACTATCTTTCTGCTCATTCCCTGAGAGATGTCCTACTAACAAGACACATGGCACCACACTGATAGAACCCATGCCCTGGGAACTGGAGGAGCCACATGGAGACCCTGCCAAAGCTGAGATGCTTCTACCACCACTGGATGCAGAAGACTTTGCAACTACTGACCTGTGATCTTCCTGCATTTGGGGTCATTGAAGGTGTTTCATGAGTCTGAAGAGAACATTATAGATTGATATCAGACATGGGCTAATATTGGACTTATGGACTTGATCTTGGTTGGGCTGGAATGCTTTCTCAATATACAACTGTTCTTGTATATAAAGGTCTTTCCTATACACATCTGAGTGTGGATTTGTTTCTCTAGTCTACCTGGACTAACACTCATGGATCCCTTTCAGGACTGTAAGTTCTGTTCCCCTGACTGCTGCAAAGTATGTGACAGAGAAGAAAAGGGAGAAGAGTGAACTGTACCCATTTATTGAGGTAAGAAAAGTGATGAAGGAGCATGGCCGGTTCCCCAAACTTCATGAGTGGAAAAATGGGCTCTTGGCACAAAATGACATTCAATCTTCACCAAGAGATTCAGGGCTAAATTGCTGCCCTATCTCTGACCTCAGCTTTTGTTTTATTTTAATTCTCATATAATTCACATATATCATTCAATACTTCAGTCATATTAAGATTTGTGTAATCCTCACCACAATCAGGTTTACATCATTTCCTTCTTTTATATTCATTTTTGTTAGCCCCCCCCTCACTCCCCCAAATCTTCCCTGCCTGTCCCTAGGTGATTGTTAATTCTGTTAGTGTCTCTCTGGATTTACCTCTCCTGGATTTCATATGTATTAAAAAAAATACAAAACAAAATCAAGAAACAAGTAGAAAAGAAAAACTAACAATGATAAAAGAGAGAAAAACCTCAATCGAACAGAAAGTGAAAAATACTAAAAACTGGAACCAAATTAAAATTAGTCTGAAGAGATCAAATGATCAGGTGTTACATTTGAACTTAACTGTATCTGTTCATGTCCATGGACTGTGGTCAGAGGGAATTCACCCCGCATGTGCATTTGAGTCCTTTTGCAAACTGGGTGTTCCGAACTTAAGCTCTGATTCTTGTTCATACCTGCAGATTGAGATTCTATTATTTATCACCCTGGCATCACACTGGCTGTGCTGCTTGTTCTGGGCGGACTTAGTTGATATCTCACTTAGATGGCTGCTTATTTTCAGAAAAAAAGGTTTAAGTACAAGGCCCTGTTCTTTGTGACGGATGTGCACCATCTGATTTCAGGGTTTTTTTACACCCTATGCTTTCCAGTCAAATATTCACTTGAGGTAATTCAAAACACTCACTTGGCTCGATGACGCCAGAATAGCTCCCCTCCATGCAGTTCCATGGAGCTCAGCATAGTTAGGGCACAGAGATGAAAAGACGATTGAACCATGTACTGAACGTTCAGGTTTTTCCCTGCTTTTGAAAATCTGTTTGCGCTTGTAGAGTAAATGTTTTGTACTTTTTAAGAGTGTAAAAGAAATAGATGGAGGGATTCAGAGAAAATGGCGACCAGATAGGACCCATCTATCTGGAGCTCCTGCTGCCAGACCAGAAAAATAGGAAATTAGGTGAAGGAAACGGGGAGGTGGAGTTCTGAAATTAGAACTAGGGTAACAGGGTTTCTCCTGAACCCCTTCTTTTGTGGGATTTCCACTCACAAAGCAAACCAAGAATGCTTTAAAGCACTATAATTTTGACGAAGTGGCAGGTGCCAGATATGCCCTTGCCTGGAGCAGGGATCCCTGCAGGTGGACGCCCTGAGAGGGGGCAGAATCTCAGACACGAGGGGAACCCCACACTGAGCTCTCCATGTGGTTGGATGCCTTGAGCTCACGGTCAGGGGTTGGTGGTGGGTAGCCATAATTTAGAGTAGAAGAAAAAATATATTATTACCTTAGGAAGATCATGGTGTGGGAGAAAAAGGCAGAAAGTCGGGAGTCCAGGGAGCAAATTTAGTTCCAATTGGCCGACTAGTAAACAACCCCCCTGATAAGCTGCATCTCCCCCTCTGGGGGTCAGCTTGACAGCCACCAAATCTGAGCACATCACAAGTAGAATTTTTTTTAAGGGTGAAACATAAATGATTGGTTTAAAACTCAAACCCAAGTCTGGTTGCTCAGCTCCAAGCACCACATAGGGGAGTCCCTTAACATAAATCAGCATAAGAAGCAACCTAGCTAAGGAATGCCAGAACTCAGCCACAGGGCCTGGCCGCTTTTACCATAACAAAGACCCGCTGTAGCAGTGTCAGCCTTAAACAGCACTGAGCTGTAGCCCAGAGACTGTGGGAGACAATTTCATTCTAGCTGGCCAGAGGGATAAAAAAGAAAATCCTCTGATCTAGGAAGCATCAGCAGTCTAGATAGGACAACAAGCTTCCCTCTCAGTGATTCTACACATAGCTGGGGAGGCCCTGCCGGTCTTGGAGCCCTAGACGGGGCTGAGGGAGCCCCCCAGTGCCCCCTCCCAGCCCCTGCTGCAGTGCTACATGCAGCACAAGGCAGGTACTCCAGCACCCAAGTGACCCCTGGCCACGGGCGCGATCTTGCTTTTGAAGTAATCTCACACAGCATCTGTGGAACCCTACATCAGGGATGGGAAAGTCCATTAACGCATGCCCAGGAGAGCCAGCATAGGAAAGCTGGATTTTCCTGCCCGTGGGCTCCGATGGATGTTGCACCTGGAGCAGCCCACCTGGGCCAGATGATTGCAGTTCAGCCAATGGGATTGACCTGGGGTCCTTCACCAGCCTCCCCGGGAACCCTTGAAAAGGCAGGAACCAGAAGGGAGAGGGGTGGTCTGGTCTTCTTCCTGGGAGGAGAGAGATCCTTGCATGACCTGAGGCAGTCTCTGCCAGGCCCCATGGTCAAAGGAATCCTATGGGTGCCTTGTAAAACCTGAAGCTTCTTTTAACTCTCATTAAATTCACTTGGATCATGAGCCCGGCTTTCCGCATGAAATTTTTCTCGCGGGGAGCCAAGGACTGGGGTTGGAATTTAGGCCAGAGAGAGAGACCTTACAAGTCCATGACCCCATGACCTTGAGGAAGAGTTGGAATTCCTCTGGCCTCAAGGACAGGTGATCAAGTATCATTACCTCCTTACCCACTGCTCTACTTATTCTCACTTTATTCACTAGCCCTTCTAACTTTTCCACCGCACTCAGTTTCAACGTGCTCAGGTTGGTGTTGGGCTTTTATTTACTCGCTTTCTTCTTTATCCCTCTTTTTTCCCCTTTTCCCCTCTTTTTCCTCTTCTCTCCCACTCTCTCCTCTCATATGCCACTAAAGGCTTCCAGGTCACTTCCCTCCACTTAGGGCAAATCAACCCAAATAGCAGGAGGCACTCCAGCCTGCCCTGTGTGGGAGTGCTGTACACCACACAAGGCACCTGGGACAAACACCTACAGTGCGCTGCACCGTTGAAGAAACCTCCGTCATGCCTCTAAGGTGATCTCGTCAACTAGGGCAATTCTGCCCAGCACCACTGGGTCCCGGCATTAAAAGGGCACACTGACCTGCCATGTTGGAGCAGTGTCTAAACCCCTCTGGCCCCTCATCCAAGCAATCAGGGATCAGCTACTACTTTATACTTTATTTCCTCCTTCTCTCTCTCCTTGCTCTTTACCATCACAGCCAACCTTAGTGAACTCAGTTGGATTTATTTCCTTCTTTCTCTTTTTCTTTCTTTCCTCTTTCTGTCTTTGCTTTCTTCACCTCTCTCTTAGCTTGTACGATTCTCTCTGCTCCCTCTCATTGCTTGCACATACCACTGCTGGTTTCCAGAGCCCTACACTCTGCCTAGGGCAACCCTGTCCTCCTAGTGGGCAGCCTGACCCCTAAGACAGTACTGCACACAGGACGAGTCAGAGCTACACACAGCATAACACAGGGGCAGTTATTTCTTTAACCATTTAAAAAATACTCTCTCCTCCTCCTTCCTTTTCTCTTCTCTCTTTTTCCTTTTATTGGGCTCTTCTTACAGGTTTTCTGCTTTTCTCCGCTCCATCTAGCTCTTCTCTACTTCCTACCACAGCCTCCACAGATTTGGTTCTCCTTTTTAGTTGTTTTCTTTTCTTTTTTTTTTTTTTTTACTGTTGTCACCTTTGTTTACTCTGTGCATTTTAGTTGTGTGTGGGTGAGTGGTTGTCAGTCTGGTTGGCATTATTGCCCCAGTCTGTGTCTTCCTCTTTCTCTCTTTTTCCTCTCCTTTCACTCTCTTTCCCATCACAAGACAATAGCTGTCTCCAGGCCACTCCCCTCTGCCTAGGGCAAACCTGAAGGCCCAACTGAGGGAGCTCCCACCCCCCACTTATTGGTGTGGCAAGCAGCTGGGGAATTCACGCTGGTCCTCTCCCACACACCAGGCCACAGGTTGTTCTCCCCTATAAAAAGTGGGGGCATCCCCAGCCTAAATCCTGAGGTCCTACAAGTGACTGGGGGAAACGCCTGACCACCACTTGTGAGGCTCCACGCTACTGTGGGAACATCCACCCAATCTCCAAGGCGATCTCTCTGTACATCCCCTTGTCTAGCCAGATTTGTAAAGTAGAATTTGGATCATGATAGTGGGGGGAGGAAGCATTTAGGAACTAGAGGAAACATGTTTCATTGTTGCTACCCTGCACCCTGACTGGCTTATCTCCTCCCCACATCCCTTCAGGAAGGGGTGTCCAGTTACCTACCAATGGGCTTTGAGTCTCCACTCTGCACTCACCCTCATTTACAATGACATGATTTTTGTGTTCTTTGATGCTTGATATCTGATCCCTTCAACAGTTCATGGTCACACAGGCTGGTGTGCTTCCTCCATGTGGGCTTTGTTGCTTCTAAGCTAGATGGCCGCTTCTTTATTTTCAAGCCTGTAAGATCCCAGATGCTATAACTTTTGATAGCCAGGCACCATCAGCTTTCTTCACCACATTTGCTAGTGCACACATTTTTCTTCAACCATCATGTTGGAAAGGTGTTCATCATGGAATGCCAATTTAATATAACGTGTTCTTGAATGGAGTAAGTATTTGGCAATGTCCATCTACTGCCTTAATACTAAGTCTATAAATATATGCACGTTGATCTATTTACGAACCCTCCTGTATAAATATATTTACATATGTACATGCCAGTATGTAGACCTCTAGAAATACCCTTTGTCACCTAGTTCTTTCCTCTATTTACTTTTACTTTCCTCTTGTCCGACTATCATGCTCAGCTTTCACTTGGGTTTGAGTAATTTCTCTTGGTTACATTGCCCTTGCTGAATACCTACCAGGCTTCTCACACCCTCCTTGCGACGGATTTTGGATTACTTGTTGCTCCCCTGTCGCTGGATTGGTCAGCATCACCTCCTTACCCCCTCCTCTCTCTCTCCCATGTCCCCGGGAACCATTGGTCCTGTTGTTTTCTCCTCCAGACTATTCTTCCAGCCTATCTTATCTAGATAGATCTGTTGAGATAATAATATGCACCAAAAATCAAACCATAGCAAGATAGGCGATGGGTGAGAACAGTGTGATGACAAAAAAACAACAACAGAAAACCAATGATCAATAAAAGAGTAAATTAATTAAAAGACAAAAAAAATTTTTAAGAAAGAAAAACCTGTAAATAGATCAAGGTCTGATTTTTTTTTTCTATAGGTGTGTCCTTCAGTCAGGTCTGATGGCGTATCATGCTCTGGCCCCAGAGTCTGTCCTTTGTACTCCCTCAGGGACTACCCGCTCTGCTCCCATGGTTGCTCTGCTGCATGCTTTTAGTGATTTACCTCCGTGTTGGAGGGCCAGTCGGGTCAGTCCCAACACAGAGTCTCCGGTATTGTCCCCATAGGGCTCTGGGCCAGCAAGGGATGGCATGTCTCATAGTGGGATCAGCCATATGGTCCACTCTGTACCTTGGCTGTTCAGAGTGCCAAAATCATCCTCCAAGCCTGGTGGACCAGTGTGTGCTCCACTCTCTTCCTCCCCCTTCATTTGCCCCTGTGTGCTCTGATCAGACATGTCCATCTCCCCTAGCTACAAGTTCAGTGCCGTCTTCTAAAGTAAATTCTTCTGGGGGGAGGGGCAGTTGTCCACGTAGCTGGTATGGAGGCTGGACCATCCACTTTTCATTTAGGATCAAAAGCATCTAGCTTTTAGCATTAGGTGCTATTGAGTCAGTTCCAACTCAAGGCAGAATGAACCACTGCGCAGTCCTACACCATCTTCAAAACTGTTGTTATACTTGAACCTAACATTTCAGCCTTTTCCAGGGACTGGCATCTCCTGATAACATATCCAAAGCATGTGAAGTCTCCCCGTGCTTGCTTCTAAGGACCTTTCAGACTGTTCTTCTGACACAAATCTGTTCATTCTTCCAGCACTCAATGGTATTTTTAATATTCTTGGCTAGTGTCATCTTGATGGGTTGAAACACTATCTCGCTCTAGTGTTGATGTACATTTTTCTGATGCCTAATTATACTGAGTATCTTTTAAGGTAATCATTTAATTTTTATGGCATTTTGAAAAGATGTCAATGAGGTCTATTTAATTTGTGTTCAGATGGAAACACATATCTCAAACTAAATATGTGACAGTAGAATAAGAATCCATTTTATCCTAAATACTTGAGATATTTATACAGCCTACTCAAGTTTTTATCAACATAGATAAGGTGGCGGTGGTGGTGGTGGTGGTGGTGGTGGTGGTGGTGGTGGTGGTGGTGGTGGTGGTGGTGGTTTTTAAGAGTTAATCTCTAAATAGGGGGCTGTAGTACTGAGCACTGAATCTCCTTTGCTTGATTAATTTTTATGTTAGGGAAGTAATACAAGGATTCCATCAAATGACCCATCAGTTTGAGGAAAAAGCATATCAGAATTGATGGTCAAAGCCTATATGGCTTTATGGTTTAGTCTCTAGGGGTATGTAATGCTCTTGTGAAAATAGTATTCCTCATGATAATAACGAGGAACTGGTGGGCCTCCAGGGCTGGGAGCTGAACTGAGGGGCAGTTCTACCCTGTCTAATAGGGTCACTATGAGTTGGCAAAGAATCGATGGCTGTCAGTTTGGTTTGTTTGACTTGAGTACTGGCATTCAGTGTGTTTATCGAAATCAATAAATTACAAGCATTTAGATGTCTATTTTTTACATACAAAATTTAAATCCCCCAAGCCTCTGAAAACTGCGAAGATTTCACAGCACTAGGTTGGTACTCTCACATCCAAGAATCAGTGAAACTTGCAGGGTGTGAGGCATTCAGGCTCCCTCAGTTCCTCCTACTGCCTTCCCTGACCCTGGTCACTTGCTTCTATTACCTCTCTTGGACCTTACATGCATTTGAATTAGAACACCATAGAGTACAGTGCTCTACATGTGCAGCAGCTCTAACCATGTCACTCTCTGTCTCTATGAAGCCTCTTCCAACAAAATTCAAATGCGATTGTATGTGCACACATAAACACACGCATGCACCAGAGCACCCTTCTTAACAGAGAGTCAGGAGGGTCTCTTATTTGCTGTCCTCACTTTGGACACAAGTCCCTTGATGATGAGTAGGAGAAAAGGAACATCAGGTAGTGGGGGAAACCCTAAGGAGGAACAGAGGAGAGCTTTAACTAAGAATAATGCTACTAGTGGAATGATGGCATGTGAGGAAAAGTAGATACTTCCAGACTGTCAGATTTTTCCATACAGCAAAATTAACTTTTCTAGTTTTGTCTAAAACTGGCCCCAGGAAATTTCAAATAGCACATCTCAGATTATCTAACCTACAAAGGAGTAGCCGGCCTTCCACCCACCCCCACCCCACCCCCGCCAAAAAACCAAGCGGTACAAAGCTCCACTGGGTACACATTTCAAAATATACATTCTCCTGTTTGGGCAGGCATCTGGCAACTTGCTCTGAGCTAGTGCACCCACACTTTTTTCCCAAGGTCATTGCTGGTGACAAGACCTTGTGCTCTTCTCACAAGCCAGAATGCAAACATAAATCAAGTCAGTGTAAGACGCCATCATCACCTCACTCAAATACACCTCGTCAAGTGAACTCAAACTTCAAGAAGATGCTCATTTGTTTGGTTTTGTTGATGTGAGGGTGATAGTGCATTTGGAGTTTAGTCATTGCACTAGGTCAGACTGTTAATCAAGCTTCCTATATAGAGGTTCTGAAGATATTGTGTAAGAAGGTCTGAGTTGTCTGGCTAGACCAGAGCTTGCACACTGCTATTGACTAGAAGTTCCGACACACAGAATCCAGGACAGATAAACCCCTCAGGACCAATACTGAGAGTAGCAACACCACGAGGGAAGGTAGGGGGGAGAAGCAGAAGAAAGGGGAAACCAATCTCAATGATGGACATACAGCCCCACTCCACCACCCAGGGGAACAAACAGCAGAAGTTTGGGTGAAGGGATACAGCAGAGGCGTAAAATATAAAAATAAAAAGTATGTATAAATTATCAGTGGTTCACGTGGGTGGGAGGAGGGGAAAAAAGGAGCTCAAGGAGAAAGAACATGTTTGGAAATGATGATAGCAATGTATGTACAAATGTGCTTCATACAAATTGGTGTATGAATTGTTACAAAAGCTGTAAGATCCCCCAATAAAATGATTTATTTAAAATAAAAAGGACTGATTAGTGGTAGACAGGGGACTGGTTTTGCCACCATGACAGTGCACCTGCTCACACAAAAAAAACAGCATGCCTCTATCGCCCGATCTGATCCCAGCACACCGAGGCAAAATACTAAGGGTGTACAACAGAACAGGAAGGGGAACAGAGCAACGAAGTCCCCAGGGAATACCAAAAATAGACTTTGGGGCCAGGGCTAGCTGACCCATCATACTCTATGAGAAAACACTCCTAAAGGCCAACAAACAGTCCTTGAACTAACTAAAAGCTTTTCTTTCTTGTGTTTTGTTTTGCTTTTTGTCATCGGCTTGTTGGTGGTGGTGTTGTTCTTTTGTTTCATTTTGTTGCTTGGGTTTGCTCTGTCTCGTTTTTGTGCATGCTATGATTTCCACAGGTCTGTCTAAATGAGATAGGCTGGATGAACAATCTGGAGGAGAAAACAATGGGACTGACAGCTGGGGGAGGGAGATGGGAAAGGGGGGTGTAGGGAAAAAGGAAGTGCTGTTAACAAACCCAGGGACAAGGGAACACCAAGTGATCCAAATAGATGGTGAGGAGGGTGTAGGAGGCTTGGTAGAGTGTAACCAAGAGTAATGTAACCTAGAGGAATTACTGAAACACAAATGAAGGCTGAACATGAGAGTGGGACAATCAGAAAGTAAAAGGAAATCAAGGAAAGAGGTAGGAAGCAAAGGGCATTTATAGAGGTCTAAATAAAGGCATGTGCATATGTAAATATATTTATGTATAACGATGGGGAAATAGATCTATATGCATATATTTATAGGTTTAGTATTAAGGTAACAGATGTACATTGGGCCTCCATTCAAGTACTCCCTCAATGCAAAAATACTTTGTTGTATTAAAGTGGCATTCCGTGATGCTCACCTCCCCAACACAATTGCTGGAGGCAAATGGGTGCATAAGCAAATGTGGTGACTGAAGTTGATGGTGGTCGGCTATCAAAAGTTATACATTCTGGGGTCTTAAAAGCTTGAAGTTAAACAAGTGGTCATGTAGCTGAGAAGCAACAAAGCCCACATGAAAGAAGCACACCAGCATGTGTGATCACGAGGTGTCGGAAGAATCAGGTATCAGACATCATCGGAACAAAAAAATCATATCTTTGTGAATACGGGGGAGTGTGGAGTGAAAACCCAAAGCTCATTTGTAGATAATTGGACATCCCCTTACAGAAGGGTAGCAGGGAGGAGAGGAGCCAGTCAGGGTGCACTGTAGCAACAATGAAACATACAACTTTCCTCTAGCTCCTAAATGCTTCTTCCCCCACAACAAAAATGATCCCCATTCTACCTTACAAATCTAGCTAGACCTGAGGATGTACACTGGTACAGATAGGAACTGGAAACACAGGGAATCCAGGGCGGATGATCCCTTCAGGACCAGTGGTGAGAGTGGCGATACGAGGAGGGTAGAGGGAGGGAGGAATAGAAAGGGGAAACCGATTACAAGGATCTACATATAACCATCTCCCTGGGGGACAGACAACAGAAAAGTGGCTGAAGGGAGATATTGTATAGTGTAAGATAAGACAAAATAATAATTTAGAAATTATTCAGGGTTCATGAGGGATGGGGAATAATTATCAGCTGATGCCAGCGGATTAAGTGGAGAGCAAATGTTTTCAGAATGATGAGGGCAATGAATGTACAAATATGATGTATGTATCAATTGTGATAAGAGTTGTATGAGGCCCCAAAAATTGATTATAAAAAAAGAGAAAAGAAATAACAGTATGAAAACATCCCCCCAAAAAGCATGCCTCTCTTGTCCCTCATATCCTAATCACCTGAACTCACTCCATGTGACTTCTTTCTGTTTCCATGAATGAAGGACAGTGGTTTGACAACACAGAAGAGGGGGGGAAAAAACAAGGGTGTCACCCAAACTGCTGAGTTTGAAAAATGTTTCCAAGAATGTAATCACAGATTAGACAAATGTGTGAAGTGTAATGGAGAGTACTATGAAGGGGATAAAAAATTTAAATGCATAGTTTTGAAAAAATTGTAGTTTTTGTCGGGTTCCCCCTAGTAGCTTCCAATATCATAGCAACTCAAGCCATCACCATACATCAAACTGACAGAGAAGGGGTGGGTTTTGTGTGTAGGTGGTGTTGGTTATTACACAGGGGCAAGGGACTTCTGGTGGCATAGTACCTTATGCCTTGGGTGTCAACTGTAATGTCAGCAGTGGGGAACCACCAGTCAGTCCTCAGAAGAAAAGGATGAGGCGTTCTACTCCCATAGAGTTAGCCTTTGGGAAACCCACAGAGATAGTTCTGCTCTGATCTCATAGAGTCGCTATGGCTCAGCATCGACTCCATCGAAGTGAGCTGACAAACTAAAGGCAGGAGATCTGAAAGAGGATGCGGAGACGTTGTCTCAGGTACTTTGGACATATTACTATGGTGGAACCAGTCCTGCAAGAAGGGCATCATTTTTGGCAGAGGGTTAGCAAACAAGAGGAAGACCCTTACTTAGGTGGATTGACACCGTGGCTGCGAGAATCGGCTCAAATACAGTAACAAGTGCGAGGATGGCGCAGGACTGGGCTTTGTTTCTCTCTCTAGTGCACAGGCCCCTATGAATCCGAACTGACTCCAGGGCTCTACAATATCAACTACTACAACCCTGAAGTTCAAACCTACCCAGTGGCTTCCCAAAAGGGAGGTGTGGCCATGTGCCTCTGTAAAGATGACAGCTAGGGAGCCCCTGCGGGGCAGTTCTACTCTGTGGCACAGGGGCAGCCAGGAGTCGGAATGTGCTTCACAGCAAAGGGTGTGCTTTGTCTCAGATTGTGCCTGCTGCTGTTTATGCTATGCACTGAGTTTAACATGTGACACTCAGGAGCGAATGAATGGAAACACACCCATGATGCTTCCATGATGCCAGATGCAAGCTGACACTGTTTCTGAGTTCTGGGCATATTATTTTTTCAGAGATAATTTCCTGTAGCGGTGACACACCGAGTCCTATTTCATGTAAAAGCATCAGCAGCAGAGGAAAGCACTGCACAGAGAGAAGACTATGACACGTAACAGGCTTTCCATAGAGGAACAAAAGGGTGGATGTCTTGGGCTGCACTCTTTTCTTGTATACAGACAGTAAACAAGCTGAACACATCTCACCTAAGCATAACATTACAACTACTTGAAGCCCAGCTCAGGCATCTGGACAAGAGGCAGCAAGGAAGGATGGGAGAGAGTTAATGGGCTGGGCGTCCCCAAAGGTGCAGAGTGGGAATCAAGGGAGGATCCAGGACGAGCCAAGGCTTCTGGCAGAAGTCTGAGAGGAGAGCAGCAGAAAGGAGCTGCTCTCTGGGTCCTCACAGATGTAGCCAGTGAGAGAGCAGCAGTGCTGCCCCCTGGCGGTGTGCCGAAGGCAGGGCCGCTTCCCCCAGGGCTGGAGAGCTCTGGGGAAAGACAAATCCTGTCACTTTGGATGCCAAGTAAGGGGGCACTGTGTGCCGGTGGTGTACCTATGTTGGCCAAAGCGCTGCCCACTGTGCATTTGCTTCCCACAAGCACAATTATCCTTCCTCGTGCATCCAGGAAAGACAGTTCTAGAAAAACACAAGGAGTAAAATAAAACACTGCCAGGTCTCGAACCATCCTCACCATTGTTACTATGCCCACTGATGTAGCCACTGGTTCGAGCTGTTTTATTGCCCATCCTCCACTTTTTGCCAAGCATCATGTCCTTCATGGACTTGATGTCCCTTCAGGGACTGGTCTCTCCTGACAGCACGTCCAAAGATATCAAATGAAGTCCAGCCATCCTTTGTCCCCATGTTCTCTTGGCAGTCCTTGTACTTTTATTGCTCAGTGTCTGATTATTTGGGACCAGGCCTTATTGCTGCCCCTTCCTCACCTTGGCCCCCAATCCCGACCCCAAGCCCTGCACATCCACTGTGTGAAACCTCCTGTTCCTGTAACCATCCCTGTGCTTTTGTGTGGGGGGTCTAGCTGGGTTCCCCTGGCAATTCGCCAGCTGCCCTTGGGAAAGTTCATGGAGTCGGCTAATTAGTAGAAAAGCCAAACGTCCAGCTGAGATTGGTTTACTCCCTAGCACCCTTGGGCAGGAGCACAGCCCCACTCCCGGTCCCAGGTAGCCAACGACCACACCTAGGTTCTCCGGACTTGGCAGCTGTAACATGTGGCCTGGGCTTCCCCTTCATTTCCTGCTCCTTTCTGGCTTGCTGTCTGACTTTTCTTTGCGGAATTAAAGCTGCAAATTGACAGGATCCCATAAACACTCTAAAGCCACAAAAAAACACCAAATGCCCACCCAAACATGTGAAACTTCCAAAAATCATCCTTAGAAGATTCCCAAACCCTAAACATTCCTAAACCCCATATATGCCCTGAAAACACCATGAAAGCCCTAAGAAAACCTAAAATGCTGGGGGAAAAAAACACATATAATATGAAAAATACCCTAAAATCCCTAAGGAACTCTGTAACATCACTAAAAACACCATATTGTGCTGAAAAATACCTATACACTCTAAAAAACCACCCCTAAATCCCTTAAACACTCCCTAAAATCTTATAAAACACCCTAAAAACCCCAAACTACCCGAATGCCCCAAACACACCTTGAACGTCCACAAACAACCTAAAAGCCCTAAAAAATCACATGCCACCAAAAAGCCCTAAATGACCGCAAAATGCCAACTCATAGCCACCCTATAGAGGGCTTCTGGAGCTGTCAGTCTTTTATGGGAACAGCTTTATCGTTCTCCCAAGGAGAAGTTGGTAGGTTTGAAACCCTGACCTCATATTTAGCAGTCTAATAATTGCTGGACAGTGCCACCAAGGCTCTACTGGTGTAGTGGGTTACACATTGGGCTGCTAACCTCAAGGGAAACGGTTCAAAACCACCACCCACTCCTTGGGAGAAAGAAGAAGCTTTCTTTCTATTCCCCTAGATTTCCAATTGAAGGTGTAAAGTAACCTGTTAAATGCTCGCAGTGGCAGCAGCAATGTCTCATAACCATGGGGAAATGTGGTTCAGAAACTTCAGAAGCAAGCATCCACCAGTAGGTGACTAACCAGCAGTATTGACTTGGGCAAAGAGAAGGTGACATGGAAGGGTAAGGAGAAGAATGCGTGCAGAGGGCAGGTTGGCAGCTGAGCCTAAGTCCAGTAGAAACAACAGCAGAATGGCCTGTTCCTGGAAGGGCCACAGGAGATGGTGCGACTTCATGTAGCCCCCACTTACATGTGTAACAGCAGCAATTGCCTGAACACGTGGTCTCCCCAGGGAGGAGCCTTTGTGTGGTGTTAAGATGCTGTTACTGTCTGTTGTACTGTGGTGGCCTGCATTTGGCTGTAATGGTGGAAATTTTGCAGCCAGTAGTTCAAATGCCTGCTGGGTCACTCACTGCAGGTAGACTTCAGCAGTTTCCAGACAGAGACGAGGGAGGAGGACCTGGTCTTCCACTTCTGAAAGAACTGGCCAGTGTGAACCTTGTGAATGGCAGAACACTATACCTGAACATGAGTACCGCAGGCTATAAGGCATGATGGATTGACACAGTGGCTGCAGCAATGTGCTCAAACATAGGATAGTGCTGGCCTGGAAAATAGTTCATCGTCCATTAAAAAAAATCATTATATAGGGGCTCATACAACTTTTGTTGTTGTTTTTCCCTAAGGGAGAGCAGTGTATTGGTACACTGAGAGGTATATAGATCAATGGATACGAACAGAAAAGCTACACATATATTCACCAGTCAACAGGAAACTAGCCTTCGAAAAAGGACACAGAAATATCCAAAGGGACAAATTCTGCTTGCTCAACAAATGGTGTTGGACAAACTGAGATACCGTATGTAGGAAAATGAAGCAAGCCCCAAACCTTCCCCCATGCACAGAAATTAACTGAAGAGGGGTTAAAACCTGAAAGTAAACCTCCGGGCTATCATAATCATTTTTTCGATGACCTCATCGGTCAGAAATCATTGTAGGAACGCCAAAGCGTTCTTGTGTTCAACGTCTACATACATAGCAGGTGCTCCAGTAAAGGGGAATCTTGGTGGAGCTGGCTCATCCATTCCTGAAAAGAGTAGAGCACCACGTTGGCCCATCACAGAGCTCAGGTGTAGAATCTTCCTCACTGTCATCCTTTATCTCAGCAGTGTCAGTGTTGGATTATGAATTTCCCAAAGAACCAGTATCGCTCAATTCTGTGCACAATGCTGACTCACTCTCGCTGTTATTTCACTGGTCTAAAAACCCATTTAGGTTAAAATGACACTTTTTTGATGCCATGACCTAAAATTTTTAGTGAGAAAATGTTCCCAATGACATTACATGGGTCTTCGTCTAATCCTGATGCCATGTTCTTTTTCACAGAGACCAGCTTCTTGTATAAATTGCTCAGCATACAGATGGAATAAGAACAGTGAAAGGATACAACCCTGATGCACACCTTTTCTGATTTTAAACCATGCAGTATCACCTTGTCCTGTTCACAGTCTCACCTGGTTCTATCTCTTGGCCTTTGCATAAGCTCCATATGAGTACAATGAAGTGTTGTGCAATGCCCATTCTTTTCCATGGTATCCCCAAGATTCACCTCCTTCCACTCGTGGTTTCCAGAACGTGGGGTTGGGACAAAGCCTGGATAGTCTCATGGCAAGACCAGATCAGGAATGGAGCTGAGCCGGGAGCAGCTTTATTTGCTTGCTCCAGGGAAAGTCTGCCAATGTGACTAAGCCTCAGGGGCTTTCTACAAATGATAAAGGTGAATCCCTCTCTCGTTACCCACTGATCATCTCTGAGCCTCTTGCTCTCATATCCCTTGCACAGACCTCTACCATTAGATGGACAATTCGGTAACGTTTGAACACTTTTCTGATGCTGAGCCTGGGGAGCAACTAATAGCTGAGTAAATATTGATTGAAAGATGGTGAGTGGAAGAAAATAGCTTTGCCAGGTCCAGGTTGTGATGGAGATGAGAGTGTTACCAAATCCTGCTGTCCCCATGGTGGGTTTGCTGTATTGTGCCCAGTCCTGAAAGTCTGAGCCAGGGGTTTTAACGTGGCCCCTTTCAAAACATATAGGTGGAATTCTTGGACCATGAGCTGTCCATAAAGCTTTACCAAGGAGATGTCCGCCCTGGAGCGAAACAACCCAAGAACCTAGATCTTCGTGAAGGTGTTGGTAAGGGATGCAGCGGAAATCATAAACTTGACTGAAAGCAAAAGAAACTTTGCCTTCATGTGCCTGCAGCTGGACGAAGTGGTGCTGGAGCACACCCTCCTTTGTGATTCTTCTTGTTCTTTTTATGAGCTGCTCCCTGGCCTGTGTAGTCCCGTAAATCTGGAAACTCTTTGCTGGTGGGGGCAATTGTTATATCCTCCCCCCAGATCCAGATGTCTTGTCCATGGTCAGTGTGCAATCCTTGTTTGCCAGAGGAGTGGGGCATCTAAAGGCAGGCAGGGGTCACATACTTTTTTTCTACACTTTCTAGAAAGACCAGAGCTAAACATCTTGCAGCCCTTTTCATGTCCTCATTCTTTTCTGTATTTATTTTCCATGAAAGAGGAGAAGAAACGCGACAGCATCTACTGACAGCAAGTCAAATGCCATCGTGTGTGTTCAGAGGGCAGGCTGGTTCTCATTTGCCTAACTCATCAGTCCCATCGTGCCATGTCCATGTTAGATTGTTTAGGGAAACAGATGACATATGTTATGATGCTAAATAAGCTGAAACAGTGCCAGGATGGAGGCAGAAAGGTTTTATTTGTTTGTTTTTAAATGAAGCATGGCTTTCTAGTGACTTATTGTGGTGGGGAAGGGGGGCACCGAGAGCAACAAGACATGGCTGTGACAGTGGTCTGGGAATTGAGACAAATCATTGCTTCTGCAGCAGAGATGAGCTGCCTCTGACCTGTCAGTTACTTGAAGGGAGACTCTGCATTTGGTCAGACAAGTCTCAGTTGGAGATGGTACCAGCTTTCCTCCTGAGCCTCTGTGGTTCCCTTTGAACTACACAGGCCCGAATCGCTTTTAGCTGAGCAACAGCAAATGGCAACACAGACTTGCCATATTGCTCTTTTGCGTACACTCTTTAAAAATCATACTAAATATACATGCATCAAAACATTCGTCACTTCCACGCTCTACAAGATTATAATTAAGTGGCATTCTGCATGTTGTTCATATATCATCCTTACCCATTCCAAAATTATGTCATCACCCTTATGGAAGCTCAGTATCGTCTCAGGGATGGCACTTCCCCTCCAGGCCCTACTGGGTTAGGCTGGGTTGACTAGAGAAATAAATCCAAGGACACTCATATAGGTATAAGAAAGACTCCACCTCACTTATTTGTCCAATTGACATGGCATTATGTAACAACCATACTTACCTTCCTACCTATCCCTGGAAACAATTGGGAGATGTTTGTCTCTATTCATTTTCCTAGCCTAGATATTTTTTGTAAGTGGAATTAAGCAAAATGTGTCCTTTTTGAAGCTGATTTATTTCACTCAGCATAATGCTTATGAGGTTCATTCCTCTTGTAGCCTGTGTCAAGAGTTCATTTCTCTTTATGGCTGAGTAGTAGTCCATTGTATATACCGTAGGCAACATGTTTGACTTATCCATTCACCTATTGATGGGTATTTAGACCGTTGACACGTTTGCGAGATTGGGAATAATGTTGCAAGGGCCATCTGTGTATTTGTATCTATTTATGCGCTTGCTTTTAATTGCTTATATCCTTCATTTCCTTTTCTTTCCTTGTTAGACTCAGTATGATCCCCTTCTGCCCATCCTCTAGCCTCACAACCTCTGTGTCTGATGTGCCAGGATCTCACCAGAAGCCTTAACACCAAGATTCTGAGCCCTGACTGACCATTCTGACCATCCAGGGAATTGAATATTCCGGAGCACACAGAAGATGAAGTTATCAAAACTCCTTAGGCATAACCGAACAACTGGAGGGAGTGCTTTATTGGGCTGGGGGGCTGGGGATTATAGTTGTGAAGGACACCAAGAACAATTGTCATTACCTAGACTGTAAAGACTATGTTCGACATCCATGCTGGTGAGTAGCAGCTGGATTTCAGAAGCTCACAAGTGGCCATCTAGGTGGCAAGTATTGTCACCCTCACTCTGGAGGAAAGAGTGGTGAGTGGACCACATGAACATTAGACTTCATGACTCTGAGCACAGAATAACTAGATGATCTCCAACTATCAATTCCAACTTCTTTGAAAGGGATCACATCCAAAGGTCCTAGATAGTGAAGCAAAATTCACAGTCATAAAAGAGACCAGGCTTATTGGCTGGATAGGGACTAACAGAACCTCTGAAACGATGGTCCTTATTCACTAAGTTTGAAAATGAACTCCTACCTGTGGTTCAATATTCAGCCAAATAATAGATTGGTCTATAATGGGAGCAATTACACAAGTGAGGCACGCAAACCTGAAAACAGCAAACCATTTGATCTCAAAAGGGCAGTATTAATCCAAGGCCCAAGTTCAGAAGGGTAGGAAGAGAGGAGGAAGGGAAACAGAAGACATAAGTAGGGAGTGGAACAAGTCATATTATATTGTGGAGATTGCAATAAGTGGCATAAAACACAATGGGTATGAATTGTTGAATAAAAAACTGATGATCTTGGTAAACCTTCACCTAATTCACAATAAAAACTTATGAGAGAGAAAAAAATCCAAGCACCTAGGCTGCATTCCAGGCCAATAAAATCGGACTCAGTGGAGATGGGACAAAGATGTCTTTTGGACAGCTCTCTGGCGATCCCAATGAGCACACAGGCTGATACCCACCATCTGGAAACTATGGGGTAGCTGCTTCTCCGGTAATGCCTCGGGGGAGCGCTTGGGTCCCTTAAAGAATGCGGGATGATGAAGGGGCAAAGGTCATCAAACCTCACCCACAGCTTTACACTGGGGGGCTGCTCTCTGAGGAATGTGGGAAGGGTCCACTTGCATGCTGTCTCTGTGCAGCAGATCCAACAGACTCAACACCTTTCCAAAGCTGGCAAGAAAGTCCGAGAGACTAGATGTGGGCACCACGCTGTGAGTTTCCCAGAAGGCACGAGACAGATCGAGAGCAGTCACAGGAACACAGACTCCTCCGGAAATGCCGCCATGCGCAGAACATGCATCTCTAATTTCATTTCACACTGACTCAAGCATTCAGTCCTTTTTACGAAAACCCAGCTTCTCATTACAGTAACCGGTTTAAAATGACAATCTTCTGTTGAGCAAGTCTAAGAAATGACCTTCCTTTATTTTACATGGTATAAAAATTCAGTTTCCTAGGCCGATGGGCTCTAGGGACAGGTGTTTTTATGTACTAGACATGGCTTTCAAAGTTCTTCAATTGCCTAAATTAATAACGACTTTTTTCCTTTGGCTTTTCTAAGGGACACATTAATTTCAATCTTTTTCTAAGGAAGTGAATCTCTAGCTATCTCATTTGGATAACTTTCTGCCTTCAGAGTAGAATTTGAAATAATCTGCAAGGTTACCCCTTCCCCACCCTGCCCCAGCAGCCCAGCCTCTTTCTTCCTTCCAGCCTCCAGCCACCGGGGTTTGGTTGGGAAAGGAGATGCAGAAGGGAGTCTCTGGATTTTTCTATCAAAAGGTTGGCCACAACCCCCAGTAGACCAAATGTAATTCATTATGGTGGGTTTTGGTTTTACTACATTAAGAGTTATCCTTAGGGAAATTACAAACAAACAGAAATAGGAAGACTTTATATTTTATTAACGGATGTACTGCTCAGTCTCATTATATTTTAAAAGACAAAGTATAAAAAAAAAATCTGGCTCCATTTAAAATGTCCTGACTAGCAGAACTTAAAATACACAAATCTTAACATGAAAGTCTAGATGAATAAATAAAATAAACAACGAAACAGCTTTCTCAGGAAAAGCCATAATAAAGAGCTCGACTATTTTTTGAGCTGTTTAAGATGCTCGTGTTAAAGGGAAAAGAGTATCATTGTTGACTTTGAAATGTAGAACCATTTGCTTAATTCAGTGATGCTAAAATGGGCAGTTTGGCTGAAGAAAGAAATTGGCTTGTAGCATTTGATGAGCAATTTCTTCTTTTGAATATAGAAATGACCAGGGATGCGGACACGCTTTTTATTCTTTTGAGGACCCTCTAACCAAGAAATCTTTTAAATGATCATTACACAGTGAATGCCTGGAGGCTCTGGAAACTATTTATTTTGACATTATTATAAGCTCAAAATGATTCACCAATGCAAAAGAAGAAGAGAAAAAGCAATTACATACTAAGCTGTAAACACTGGAAGCTTTTCTGTGCTGAAAATAATTGGACAGAGTTTTTTCTTTTTTTAAGTAATAGTGTCCAAAGAGATTCAATGATCTTATTGCTTATGGATTTGGAGCTTAACTATATTCCTTATTTTAAATTTGATATTAGAATAGCAAGATTATAGACCTTGATACAGTGTGACTTGGAGAAGTATCGTTTCATTAAATTATCAAGTTAAGGCTCAAGGAGCCTGATGGAATGTGTGTGACCATGAGGCCAGCCAGTTGGAATCCGCTATGGCTCACAGAGAAAGATGCGGTTCTCAGCTCCTGTAAAGATTTAGAACTTCGGGAACCCACAAGCATAGTTCTACGTTGTCCTTTCAGGGGTCCTCAAACTTTTTAAACAGGAGGCCAGTTCATTGTCCCTCAAACCCGCTGGAGGGCTGGACTATAGTTTAAAAATAAAACTATGCACAAATGCCTATGCGCACTGCACATACCTAATTTGAAGTAAAAAAAAAAAAGGGGGGCAAAAACACCCGGCATGCTGAATAAATGTCCTCTGAGGGCCATGTGGTCCGCAGGCCATAGTTTGAGGACCCCCTAGATTGATATAAGTCAGAATCGACTTGATAGTGTTAGGTTTCTGGGGTGGTTGACCTCAGTTCTTGCTTAGCAACGCTGAAAGAATTCATATGGCAGAAGCACTTTTGTAAATCCAAGTGAATGTTATGAAAGAAAGTTTCAGGTATCGCAGTCCCCAAAAGTCCCCACTATCTCCGGAAAGCACGCCGGGCTGCATGGCAGGGGTGGGGAAAGTTTGCAGCTGAATATGGCGGTTTCATGGGAGGAATACCTGAGCAGGAGTGCAGAACCAGCTGAGGAGCCACGGCAGGAACCCCCAAGGGCCTCACCCTCCACTTGCAGAGCACGTGAACAAGGGAGGGCGACAAGGAGCCCAGGCCTACTTCTATCACCTCCCAACACCACTGGAGGGCATTGGTCGATCGTACTGGTTGATTTTGGTGCACTTTTGTGAAGTCCTATTCTGTATGACCAGGTGGACCTTCCACCTGGGTCTACATGACTTGGGTCAGAGCATGCTCAGTTCTGAATTTTGCCATAGGTATCTAATGAGTGTGCCTGATTTATTTCCAACCCCTTTGTTGTGGCCCGGACAGCTCATTTTCGTTTAGTGCTGGCATTTGGGAAGACAAGCCCTAATCTAGCAACCTGTCAATAGCAGTAAGTGAATGGAATTAAAACTCAACTCATAGCCATAAATTCAATTCGGACTCATAGCGACCCGAGAGGACAGGGCAGAATTGCCCCCTGAGGATTTCTGGGGCTGGAATTCTTTACAGGAATAGAAGTCTCTTTTTTCTCCCTCCCAGTGGCTCCAAAGGACTGACCTTGCAAGGAGATGTCCAGCGGGTGCCTGCAGGCTCCTTCATTGAAAATCTCTGCTAGTTTATGAAGCGGGAGGGAAATTTTGAGGAGGCCGTCTGCGGCAGAGTTAACTCCCCATTAAAGCCAATGAGCTTTTCCACATCTCTCAAAAAACAAACAAAAAAACCTAAAGTGACTACTTCAGATTAATATGCTGTAGGTAGAACCACCTCCCACTCAGCAAACCAAACCAATCAACCAACCAACCAAACAAACAAAAACACCCCAAATCCTGTTGCCTTCAAGTCAGTTCTGACTCATGCTCACCCCTTGTGGTACAGAGTACAATTGTTGCATGAGGTTGTCTAGGCTGTACCCTTTATGAAAGCAGATGACCCCTTCCTTTTGTGGTACAGCTAGGTGGGTTTGAACTGATAACCTTTATATAAGCAGCCCTATCCAGCGATCTATGTCAACTAAAGTGTCAAAGCATGTAAAGACTGATCCACAACCCCCACTTCTCTCTTCCTCTTCTGTGATGACCTGGAATCCACCTTTTGATCTGGTGGCACCATATTTGTGAAGCAGCCCGAATCACTGACGGACGGTGTGCAGGACAAACACCCTGTAGAATTGCCCTTCTAGCGTCAGAATTTGCATGAACAAGAAATAAACTTCTAGATTTTAAGCCACTGAGGTTTCAGGGGTAGCTTCTTTCTGCAGAACAGACTAGGCTATCCTGCCTGATCATCTCTTCACAGGGTTTTTGTGGAGAGCTACCGGAGCAGCTCGATCCAGGGGAGCTGCCAAAGCAGATACCTACACTTTATCTGGGATTGTAGGTTGTAGTACCAAAGTTTTTATTTGCCCGGGAGGCACTGAGTAAATTGTTTTTCTTCTGAAAACAGGACAATATGTAAGTAAGTTTGGAGACATATGTAGCTGGAGCTGAAAGTCCTCTTACCTTGCAGTTTTCTTTGGTAGAGATAGACTTGTTCTTAATGAAACCCATGACAGTCAGTGTCACAAATGACTTCTGAGGAGAGGCCAAACAGCTAAGTCAAGGCCAGCCTACCGTTCTCTTAAATGCTGTCTCATGCTCTCATCTGCTCTGACGTGTTTGCTCAGGGGCATGTGGCAGCCACTGGGCGGGCCTTACCATTGGCACTGAAAATCATTGTAGGGGATATTAGAGGATTTACATCAAGAAGACCTGACTTCCTGGCCATTGCTCGGGGGCCACAGTTCCCAAGACAATCAGTGTCAAGGGCAAAACAAAATAAAACATGACGAGGCCTCTGGGGCTGGGTTGAGCTGGATATGTAACCAAAGCCCCCTTCTACCAGGATCTTCCCAAGAGGAGATTGCTCTTTTCCATAGCTAAACAATTTTGTTTAACACACGTTCTGCTGGGGAACCTTCTGGGAAGCAGAAGAAAATAAATCTGCCTTCCTTTGAATTAAGCTGGGTTGGGTCCAAGCCCTGTGTAGTGTGTATTCTTATCATAACATCTAAAGGAGTCTCATTTCACCATTCTTAGCTATTAAAAAAAAAGTTCCAGGCACAATAATTCAATTTAAAATTACACACCAGGAGTAGTTCATATTTAATACACTTTATACAGGTATTACAGGTACAAGGGACGTACTTGTTAACTGCCAGGTTGCTGGCTTGAACCAACCAGCTACTCCACAGGAGGTACTGTGTTTCTGTGAAGATTTTCAGCTTGGAAGCCCACTGGGAGAGCTCTCCTCTGGCTTGAGTCTGAAGGTGCTTGACAGCAGTAGCCTTTTGTTTTTATAGAGGTATAAAGCTTTCTTTCTTTCTTTTTTTTTTTCTCGGTATAAAGCTTTTTAGAACAACAAAAACAATTCCTTTTGGAAGTAAGCCAGAGATAAAACCACAAGTTACATGCTTTACTTTTTTTCTGTCCTGCTGCTGGCAGCCACCCTTTCATCGATTGTGCACACCAGCATGCTGGTGAAGTGGTGAACTCTGCGCTCTCACTCCCCTGGCTACACACTCGGTCTCCTCACTCATCGTGTGGCTTCACCCAACGCACGGAGCCTCCTGCAGGCTCCTCACCCTGTGTGTGTAAAAGTGCGAAGGAGACAGACTTCCTCAGAGCTGTGCTTTAGAGAGAATCCTCCTCACATTCTCAGCACCGCCTTGAATAGGGCAGCACTGCACATGACATCTACTTGATGATTGTTGATGGTGTGGTGGTGTGTTTGTACGGATAAAAAAAGAGCCCTGAATGGTTATGTAACAAGTAAGGGAATAAATAGATCTTCCTTCATCCACCTTCATCTTTCATTGTTCTATCACTCTCTGATTGCAATATTAGAGGCTAAAATGGGCAGAATTCCCACCTCTGAACAAAGTTTGTGCACATGGGTGTGCATGCTTGTGTGTCCATGTGAGTGTGCCTGTACAATGTGTGTGCACGTGTGTGTGCACATGTGCACTGGAGCCTGGCAGCAGCAGGGGAGGCGCCTGTCTCTGTTCAGCAGTATCTGACGGCTGCTGCAGGTGTAATGAGAAGTGATTGTTGATCTGTTCAGGGAGCTCCTGGGGTGGACTCAGGGAAGGAGCAGCAAAGAAGACATACTCATCTCCCCCATATGTAGATGAGGTGATGGAGGTGGGCGGTAGAGGAGCAGCTCCTTAGTAATGAGATCACAGGGGAAAGGCCTTGGATGAGGTGCCAGACATCCCTGCTTTCCCAGAGAGGGTGGGGACTGGGAACGAGGCTGCATCCTGCCTAATCAGTTACAGTTGCTCTGTCGCTCTGGGGAGGGAGGCAGATGAGGCAGGGAGCTTCCGGAATCTCTCATCTCCAGTCCTTCTAGGTGGATGTGGTAGCGTGTGAGGACGGCCACACTGGAGGGTCAGGGTTGATCGCCTTGCAGTGTGGAGCCCGGCCTGGACCTGCGTTGTGCAGGGTGACCAAGGAGCTCTGAGGGCAGGGTTCTGGGTGGGGGCTTTGTCTACTAAGACCCACAGCCGCGCCCTGTGTCGCAATGTTGGCATGCAATGTGCAAAGACTTGAGACAATGTGAAATGGACCATCCACTTCACTTGGAAAGACAGGAGGGCTGAAAATCAGATTGGGAGATCTGATCTCGTTTGCTGCACAGTTGTGAGAGGAGATATTCCTGGCTTCTCTCATGTTGGGAACCGGGCATAATCAGCCTGACAAAACCAAGGCCATATTGCCTGCCCAGCAGGGCTAAAGCCACGTCACCTCAACCTTATCTTACCCTGACACACACCAGATGGCCCACCCTTGTCTGCTCCAGCACCGGACATTCCAACTGCAGACTTGCGGCCGCCTGCCCTGTGTGCTCTACACTCCCACCCTTCCTTTTTTTTATCTCTCCTTTGAACTCCCTTGTTTGCCTCACCCTTTATAGAGAGGCTTGTGTAGCAATAAACTCAGACCTTGACAAGAATCTGCTTGGTCTCGCTCCTCTCTCTCGCCCGTTTCTCTTTCAGGCTGGGTCCTCCTTGGAACCCCTCGAATAACTGAGTCCCGCGGGTTGGGGCACTCTCACACATGAAACTATATTCCTCCTCAGGCATCAAGGAGGTGATACGAATGCTTTGATAGCCTAGTATCTGTCAGCTGGGAGGCACAACATAGTGAGAGCCCTTATTAATCACTTGGAGATTAGCTGAGGGGTGGGAGAAGCCAGGCATGAGGCTTTCCAGGGCTGCTCAGCCTGCACAGGAGTCCTTTCCTGGGTTGGACAGAGGTGCTGCCATCTGAAAGCTCAGATAGAGCAGTTGGAAAATTAACTGACCTGGTACAAGATCTATTTACATATATCAAAAGATCCTGGGTAATAACATCTCATGTTTGTGCAGCATGCCACATTTGTCAAAGGGCTTTCTCATTTACTGTCTTACTTGGTCCTCAAACTAAGAGGCCTTTGGGCAGCTATTGCTGTTTAATTTTGGGCGTGGTAACAGCTTTGGGTATAGTACTGGGCTTGGAATCAGGCTGTGCAACCCACAGCAGGTCACTTAGCTGCTCTGGATTGGCTTTCTTCCTCTACGAAGGTCAGCGCTTGGACTAGACCATTTTCCCAGTGGCAGCTCTGCTGACATTTTGGCCAACATCGTTCTTGTGGGGCTGTGTTGTTCCCTGCACCAGGATGGCAGTGGGACTCCCTTCTTCAGAATGTCTCCAGGCATGGCCAAATGTCCCCAGCAGAGCATGCTGCTGGGCTGGCGCACGGCAGGATGATGCACTCAATGAGTTGGATTTTAAGTTTTCAGGTACTTTACATGTCTGCACAGGGAGACTACATCAACAATTACCCAGCAGTCAATGGGTCATCACTGACCCTCTCTATAATTCCAACTGAGATCATGAAGCACCGACTGAGTTTCTGAGCTTAGCACCCTGCATGGCACAAGTTGTTTAGCACTCAGCTACAAACTAAAAGGTTGGCAGTTCAAACCTATCCAGAGGCCTCTTAAACAAAATCCTGGTGGTCTGCTTCAGAAGAGTTGGAGCCATGAACACCCCATGGAGTGAAGAGATATAAACATGAATGTGGATGTGACTCTAGGTATAGCTACAACCGGGAACCATGGAATCAACTACATCATGGAATCAACTTCAACTCCTGGCCTCCTTGTGTGTCCAAGAAGAACTGTGCTCCCCAGGGTCTGGAAAGGCTGCTTGGTCTGAAGTAGATTTGCAGGCCCTTCTTTCTAGGTGCCGCTGGGTGGCCTCAACCTTCCAAGCATGCTATTAAAAGCCAATCCGTCACCTGTGTGCATCACTGAAGACACACAGACACAGGGAGCAATGCCCTGGCTGGGGCACTGGAACAGCGCTGGCATGCAGTGAGTGCTGCCCAGTTAGCGAACAGGTCTTCCCTTGGTACTTTCTCAGGTCTGTGTGAAGCTTTCTAAGCATCCAGAGTTCTCAGCCTGATTCTACTGCCAACTTGCAGTGTGGCTTCGAGCTAGTCTCTTGCCCTCTCTGGGCTTGATAACAAAAGCAGGGCAGGCCAGCCACAAATATCGTGTGGCTAGCAGGGGAAAGCAGTTGAGGACACAATTGCAGATGGAGTTCATCCTTTGGACTCATCGCCCCTCCTCCCTAACACCCCCCCCCCCCACTACACACACACACCTTTTCAACTGCACCAGATGGGTTTTAACTTTCCGGCACCAGAAAAGCAGACCTTGAGTTTTTTCCTTTATGGAATGTAGGCCATCCCTGCTTATGTGTCACATTCAGTCCTCGTTCTTCTCCCTACTCTTGTCCCTCCTCCAGTCATCAACAAGTGACTGCAGGGCGGTTTCCCAGCAGGGCTGTGCTCAAAGATTCATAATGCTGGGTTTTCCTTTAGTTCTCCACAGTCTTGGGCTTGGAACAATCCAGGCATTACCTTATCAAATGCTCATTTTAGGGGGGAAGGACGGGGGCACTGGAAACACCGTATGGGCTCAATCCTTTTCTGCACGTGTGTGAGGGGTTTCCAGGAGTTCGAATTTCAACTTAAGTGATTTATTTTTTGTTGTTTAATCGCGTGCCTGTCATCTGCTGGACATTTCTTCTACAGTGTTTTGTTGTTGTTAACCCCATTTCTAAGATCAGAGATAGAAGGGTCAGGCACAATAGGCAGTTAAATTGACTCAATCTGGGGTGTGAACCTGCTTCTGTCTGGTTCCTCATAGCCCTCAGTCATTTTAATGCAGGTGTTGTGAAGGGTGTGGGTTCAGCAGCCACACACTGCCTCATCTCGCCTCCTCGTTGATAGGCTGTGTACCCTTATGTGAGTTGTTTAATCTCCTACCAAGCTTGTGAGAGCACTACTTTTATTAGCTTCATTTTACCGAGACTGTGAGAGGTCAGGGGAGCGAAGGCTTACATATTGCCAGGCATATAATATGCTAATGATAGTCAAGATATATAACTAAGCATTTCTCTGTTCTTGGTTCTGTCAGTACCTGGTGTGGCCACAAAGGAGAAACCTGGTTTCCTGCTATTTTGAGCATCTAGTGTGAATGGCAGGAGATAAGTCACAAGCTAATGAACCCTTGTGGTGTAGTGGTTAAGCACCCTGGGCCCGGCTATCAAAAGATATAGTGTCCAGGGTCTTAAAGACTGGAAGATAAACAAGGGGCCATCTAGCTAAGAAACAACAAAGCCCACATGGAAGAAGCCACCAGCCTATCTCGACATGATCGCTGAAGACAAAGCGGGTGCATAAGCAAATGCGGGCATGTTTTCCTGATGTGCACTCACCCTTTACATAAAACTCTCTCTTATACATACGCGTTTCTGTGGATTTGTTTCGCTAAGGCACCCAGACTAACATAAGCAGCATGGAACGCATTTAAGAAGCCTAGACAAGGGCAGGGCAGGATATTTGGAGGGACTGGATCCAGAATTAGAGAGGAAGGGGTCCTGGAGGTGAAACGGGCTGCTAGCTCCCTGTCCCAAGGGGGACAATGAGACTGCTGGCTCCCATGAAGATTTACAGTCTTGAAAACTCCATATAGGGTCACTGTGGTTGGAATCCACTGGACGGCAGTGGCCTTTTGGGATTGAAGGTGGAAGCCACCAAAGAGCCTGCGGGGAGTGTGTGAACTTCTGGAATACAGCGAACAACCTCTGCACATCTGCTTTTCGTGCTGCCCAAGTCATGCATTGACATTTGTCCAAAAGTAAACCATCACAGCTGCTCTCTCAGGAAGCTGGGGGCTGAGCCCGCTGGTTCCACTCTGTCAGCATTTCTGGTCCGGGTACCTGCCCTCTGCCCCGGCACAGGCAATGGGCTTTTGGAAGCAGTGCTACCTGGGTAGTGGGTGTGATTTGGCTCCTCTGGCCTAACATGATGAATGCTGAGAGGGGGTGGATACTAGGGGGTTAAGCTCCCTGACCTTTCCCTAGCCCAGGGGAAAACTTACTATTTAAAGTAAGTTTTAGACAGAATCTTTAGAAAGATAAATTGTTTACTTAATGTACACAATTACTCCCCAACACATCTGTTTTGTGTCTGCTCAACTCAACCTCATAGGCTATGGATGACCTTGAGCAAGTTTTTAAAGTCACAATGGGTTTCTACCAGGATTGAGAGTTCAGCTCTCTCAACTCTCCAATTGGTTATTAGCACCATAGTCTCATTTCTATTTATGGATTTACTTTGTTTGAGGGAAAAAAGACTCCCAATTCAACTTTATTTTATTAGGAACTCCTTTGCTATGTTTTACACAAGAAAAAGACACAAACCGCTGTTCTGGATGAAGGAGAGCATCCGCATGAGGCCACAATGGTGTCGGAAGGACCCACAGCCACAGTTACTTAAATAAAATGACACTCATTCTGTCCTGCTGACTCTGACTCATAGTGACTCTGTGTAGGGATCCTGAAGTTGCTACCTTTACAGGAAGCAATAACCTCATCTTTCTCCTGTGGAATGACTAGTGGCTTCGAACCAGCGATCTTGCTGTTAATAGTCCAACACTATCCAGCATCACCACCTGAGCTCCTGAAAGCTTAAATGAGACATGGAAAACAAACACCTTTGTCACAAAACTGTCCCTGAAGACGGATCAATTCATGGAGTTGCGGGAGGGCCAGTGAGAGCATGAGCGGGACCTTCATTGGGATGTGCACACGACCGTATATCGCTGAGTCTGGCCCGGGGAGTGGACGCAAGTTTTCCACTGCCGGTCAGCAGTAGGAAAGAACTCAATGGTGGCTGAATGTGTGGCCCCTCAAAATGGATTTAGGGTCTCCACATAGACTCTCACTGTGAGCCACAGCCTATTGCTCAAAATTTAAGCTTAAATATGACTTAAATGCCTAACATTTTGTTTCCTTAAACTAGAGTACTGCCAGGATCAACTAGAGGCCTGGATGACCTATCAGGTCTGAACAACGATCTCAAATCACTTCACATGATCCATTCCACCAGTCATGTCACCAGTCACACCTCCTCACTTACCCATTCCAGAGACTGTGCCTGTATAACCTATCGACTAACACATTCCCACATGTTGTGATTATGAAATCAACCATCATGCTGGAATAAGGACCAATCACGATGTAAGGGGCAGGGTCAATGGGAAAGCAAGATAGGGGCTGAGGGGAGCCAAGAGGGTCCCGTCACTCAATCCCTAAACCTGATCTAATGTCACTAGACTGGGGTCTTCCTCACATCTCAAGGGCACCCGATTCATGATTGAAGTGAATTGTGCTTATTAAATCTTTGTTCTGCTTACCGTCCTGCTATGCTGCCTCCTCTTCTTGCTTTATGTGTGTGGCTCCCTCTGTTGTGGTGACAAATGGCTTGAGAGGGATTTGACATAGGGAGAAAGCCCACCCACATCAACTGTCACCAGAAGCAGACACTAAGTTCATTTCTCTCACCTCACAGAACTATGCACATCAGACACTGGTAGAGCTGCCCGGAAGGGGAACCCTTAGTGCAGTGGTTCTCACCCTGTGGGTTGCGACCCCTTTGGGAGTCATATGACCCTTTCACAGGGCTCGTCCAATTCATAACTGTAGCAAAATTACAGTGATGAAGTAGCAAGAAAATCATTTAATGGTCGGGGGGGGGCGGTCACCACAACAAAAGGACCTATATTAGGAAGGTTGAGAACCACTGCCTGAGTGTGCTTAGGACTTTGCTGCCCTCAGGGTCACCAGACATTCCTGAAGGCAGAGTCACTGCAGGAAGCCCTTCTGGGAAATGCCCTGAAGCCAGGTCTCAACCAACTCCATCCACCCTCACCCTCCTAGATCCTAATCATAGGCTGCATGGAAATGCTCCCTGCCACTTCAAAGACTGTAAGTCCATGGGAGCAGAAAGCCTTCTCTTTCTCCCTTGGAGTGGTGGCTGGTGAGTTCAAACTGCTCACCTTCTGGGTAACATAACCCACAGACCAGCTCCCCCTGAGCTCAGTTAGGTTTGCCACACAGCACACATTGTTGGGAACCTTCTGAAGTAGCTGTGCCATGTGCAGGTTGGGGGATTTCGCACAAGATGCAGAATTCCACCCTCTCTTGGAAAAAATAATTTTTGCAATAGCCTTGTATTCTCTTCTGGATCTGAGTAGCAGCTACTCTCATGCAGTCCTAGCACATACATGCTAGGTCTTACGCCGAGTCTGCTCCATGCTTTCCTGTGTCCTATGTGGCGCTGTAGGCACCCAAGGCATGGACTCTGCAGCCTGGGTTCAAATCTCTCCTTTCCACTTCCTCACTGTGTGGTCATAGGCTCATGACTTTATCATCCTGTGCCACTGATTTTTCATCTGTAAAATGAGGCAAGAATAGAGTCCACACATAGGCTTCTTAAGTGAAATAATTGAATTATTATATACAAAAAGCTTAGAACATTGCTCGGCATCTTGCAAATACTGTTAGGTAGCTTAGCATAGGGAGTGGGTCATCCATTACATATGCTCAGGTTCAAACTTCCGGCCAGGAAGGGGTGGTACACCTAGGTGGGTGTTACACCTGGATTGGCCCATCTGAGCCAGGTGAATTCAATCCAGCCAATGGGGTTGACCAGGACCATCAACCATGCCTCCCTGTGGAGGAATTGAAATGGCAGGATCTTGACCTCTCCGATGTCTCCCTTCACCCACTTTTCTGTTGTCTGTCCCCCAGGGAGGAGATCACATGTAGATACTTGTAATCGGTTTCCTCTTTCCAATCCACCCTCCCTCTACCCTCCCAATATCACCACTCACAAATTATCAAGGTTTCTTGAGGGATGGGGGAGGAAGGGGTAAAAATGAGGACTTGATTGATGCCAGGGGCTAAAGTGGAGGCAAATGTTTTGAGAATAATGAGGGCAGTCAGTGTACAATGTGCTTTACACAATTGATGTATGTATGGATTGTGATAAGAATTGTATGAGCCCCTAATAAAACGATTTAAGAAAAGAAAGAAAAGGCAGGATCCTGGAGCCCACGTAGTGACTTTCTCTCCAGCAGCTTCTAGGCAAGCTGTGCAGGGGTGAGGGGCCCTGAGGTGCCTGTGTAAACCTGAAACTTCTTCTCTCAAAAAACTCACTTGGATCACAATCCAGGCTGCGGAGTGAATTCTTTCTCACGCGAAGCCAAGGACTGAGGTATATTTCTCCCACGAGAGATCTAACAATAGTATCTCTTATTATATCATTAGGAGCCCTGGTGGTGTAGTGGACTATGCATTAACCTGCTAATCGCAAGGTCAGGGGTTTGAACTGACTAGCCCCTCCGTGGGAGAAATATGAGGTTGTCTATTTCTGTAAGGCAATGGTTCTCAACCTTCTGAATGCCGCCACCCTTTAATACAGTTCATGTTGTGGTCACCTGCAACCATAAAATTATTTTCATTGCTACTTTATAACTGTAATTTTGCTATCGTTATGAATTGGATGACCCCTGTTAAAGGGTTATTTGATCCCCAAAGGGGTCGCGACCCACAGGTTGCGACCCCTGCTGTAAGGATTTAAAGTCTCAAAACCCCAAAGGGGCAGATCTTTGTCCTATTGGGAGTCAATAAAATGGTAATTAGGTTTTTTTCTGCATCAGTATCAGATTCTGGTGGCAATCTCAGTCATCCTGCATTGTGGTCTGGTTTGAACTCCGGAAATGACTGCCCTGGTTTGAGGTGAGGGCCACGGTGCTTCAGTGGTAGACCTCTCATCGTCTTTCACCGGGAAGACCCGGGTTTGATTTGCAGCCAATGTGCCCCAGACTGTCAGTGAAGGTTTGTGTGTTGCTACGACACTGAGGCTTCAGTGGTGTTTCCAGACTGAAACAGAATAATGAAGAAAGACCTGATCATCCCCATCCACACATTGACCTATGGCCCACCACTGTTGGCTTCCTCTCCCAGTCCTGGTGGTAGCACAGATTGGCACAGTTTGCTCCACTGCCCATGAGGTGCCCATGAGAGGCTGAGTCGACAACCACAGTCAAGATCAACAGCTTAAACTCCATTCTGGGTCTATGGAAACAAGAACAACCTTCTGAAATGAGGTCACATTGCTATTTGGGACTGGGAGGATGCCTTTGTGATATGGATTGCACTCTGGATCCCGAGGGGGACTTTTAAACACAGCCACATAGCAGCTCCGGAAATTGTCATAGTGAGAAGGCAGGTTAAAAAAAAAAGCTTTTACTGGCTTGCTCAAAGGAGGCTGCGGGTAGATTGTGGGGTGGAAAACTCCTCTGGAAATGAAAAGTTTTTTTCCTTACATATGCATCATTTCTTCTGGTCCTGAAAGAAAACACAAAGCAGACGAGAGAAGGAAACGGAGACTAGCAGTCATCTTGTTGGTATTCCCACAGCACCCCCTCCTTAAGCACTTGCTGCCATCTCATCCAACTCCACTCAGTGTATTTCCACCCGGCAATGATGCAGAAATGTCTGCGTACTCCAGTTTGATTGTAGTCGGGCAACGTTTATGGCTTTGACGTTCAACTGAGCATGGCAGGACGTCTAGAAACAATTATAACCAGCACCTGCTCTGTCTGTGCTGTGGGCAGGCAGTGACGGATTCCCAGCCTCTGGAACACTAGTGTTCCCTCCCAGCTCAGGATAATGACGGTGACACTCGGCCCCCTTGTTGTCTGGGGAGCTCAAGGAGCTCTCCTCTGAAACCTCAACTTATGGGCATTTCTTTAAGTGAAGACATCAAATTAGTGACTGGAAAGGAAGGCGTAGGAGATGATTATTGGCCACAAGACAAGCCTCAACCGCCTCCAGAGAGCATGTCTCCTAAGTACCAAGTTGGCGGTGACAGCTAGGGGGCCCTGGGTCACCGGGTGGTGTTGAGCGGGGACTCTGGGGCCCCAGCGTGGGACGCTGGCGGGTGCAAGTTCAAGAGGGTCAGGGGCTGATGCCTCCCCATGCCCCTGCCCTCCCCCAGCAAGGGCGCTCTGGGGTGCTGGGTCCTTGAGGCCCCGGCTGGCGGGGCCGCCCACGGTCAAGGCTTCGGGCACAAGCGAGGGTGCGCTGAGGCCTGCGCCTTCCGGGGGTCTGGGCTCAAGCAGGTGGTCGCGGCGGCTCCGCGGGCGGGCGGGCGCCCAGCAGGATGACCAACGACCCCCGGCGCGTCGCCGGCACCCAGCGCCCGGGCGTAGAGGCGGGCGGGGGGGCTGCGCTCCGCTGCCGCCATGGCCCCCTCCTTCCGCGCCCCCCCCCCCGCGCCAGATGAGCCCGGCCTCGGCCTCGGCGGGCGGCGGGGCTGCCCTCTCGCCGCCCTCCAGCGCCCCTCTCGCCGCCCTTTAGGGGCCGGGCCGCGCCGAGCCGGGCGGCCGCCGGCCGGGGCTGGGGGTTGGGAGGGGCGGGGGTCACGGGCGGGTCGCTCGTTCGGCCGCTGGCGGGGGGCGTGGCCGGGCGGCCGCGCGCGAGGCCGGGCCAGCGGCCGCCACGCCCTCGGGCTCAGACTCCGACTCCGGCTCGGCTTGCCCTGGCGGCGGTGGCGCCGTGAGGAGGAGTCCGCGCTCCTCTGTGGCGGCGGCGGCGGCTGGCTCCAGGCCGGGTTTTGGCGCCGCCCGCCTGCTGCCTCCTGGCGGCTCCAGAACTCCAGCCCCCTCTCTATCAGCCTCTCACTCCGTCTCAATACGTCTCAAGATGGCGGCCAATGTGGGATCGATGTTTCAATATTGGAAGCGCTTTGATTTACAGCAGCTGCAGGTCAGGCTTCTCTCTCGGCCTCTCGCTCGGGGGTGGGGGCTGCGGGCGGTCGCGGCGTCCCCGGGGGGCGCCGGGCTGCCTTGCCGCCGGGGAGCCGCGGCGGAGGGGAGGAGGGGGGTGCCGGGGAAAGCGGGGCCGACTCGGGGACAAGTCCCTCTCACTCCCCGGCCCCCATTGATAACTCGCTTGATCGGAAATTGATCCTCTTTGTTCAATTCATCGATCAGCCCAAAATGGCGCCGGGAGCCGCCGCCGCCACCGCTGCCCCTGGTGTCTGCCCCCTCCCCTGGCGCCCGCCCCCCCCCCCCCCCCGGCCCCGAGCTGCCGCCGCCGCCACGGGACCGGGGAGGGGGCGGCACCGGGCGCCCGCGGGGTGCGCAAAAAAAAAAGAACTTGAGGAAATTTGTGTTTTTCTTTGCTGACTCATACCCTGTATTCTTTTATCTCCTCTCTGAGATCCTTCTGTAAGGGGATGTCCAGTGCACTGCAAATAGGTTTTGGGCCTATACCCGGCCGTCCCCTCTCATTCTCCATGATAAGATTTTTTTGTTCTCATGATGCCTGTTGCCTTATCCCTTTGAAACTTTGTGATCACACAGGCTGGTATGCTTCCTCCATGAGGGCTCTGTTGCTTCTGAGCTAGATGGTTGCTTCTTTACCTTCAAGCCTTTAAGACCCCACACGCTATATCTTTTGGTAGCTGGACACCATCGGCTTTCTTCATCACATTTGCTTATGCAGCCGCTTTGTGGTCAGTGATCGTGTAGGGAAGGTGAGCATCGTTTAATGCCAATTTAATAGAACAATGTTCTTGCAATGAACGAGTCCTTGAGCGGAGGCCCTATGTCCATCTGCTACCTTAATACTAAATCTATAAACATATGGACATAGATCTATTTCCCCATGCCCCTTTGTAAATATATGTACATGCCTTTATTTAGACATCTATAACTGGCCCTTGCTTCCCAGCTCACTCTTCTATACCCTTTGATTTTCCTTTTGTGCCCACTCTCATGCTCAGTCTTCCTTTGGGTTTCAGTAATTCCTCTTGGTTACATTACCCTTGATCACGCCCTACCAGGCCTCCTGCATCCCCCTCACCACCGATTTCCATCACTTTTTGTTCCCTTGTCTCTGGAGTTCTTAACACCACTACCTTTCTTCCCACCTCCCTCTCTCGCATGTCCTCCAGGATGTGCTAGTTCCGTTTTTTTTTCTCCTCCAGATTGTTCGTTCAGCCTATCTTATTTAGACAGACCTGTAGAGGCAATAACATGCACAAAAACAAGAAAGAACAAAACCAAGCAGCAAAATAAACAAAACAACAAAAATCCAATTACAATAAAAGAAAACAAAGGTCAACAAGATAGAAAAGCTCATAGATAGTTTAAGGACTATGTGTTGGCCTTTAGAAGTGTTTTCTAGTCCAGTCTTTTGGGGCACCAAACCCTGACCCTAAAGTCCACCTTTAGCATTTCCTTGGGATCTTGCTGCTCCTTTTACTTGCTCTTCTGCTGTACCCCCTTAGTGTTATGCCTCGGTGTAGCGAGATCAGTTTGGGGGTAATTCCCACACTGTGTCTCCAGTGTTGTCCCCTCTAGGGCTATGGGTCTTTGAGGGACGTTGTGTCTCGTCGTGGGGCTGGCCATGTGGTCTTCTATGTGAACTGACTTCTCTGAGTGGGAACATCATCCTCAAGGTCTGGTGGGACAGGATGTGCTCCACTCTCCCCTTCTCCCCTTCATCTCTGTGTGCTCTGATCAGATAATGTCTCTGTCCAGGAGATGCAAATTCAATGCTATCCTCTGAAATAAAATCTTTGGGAGGGGTTGTGGGGAATATCTGCTCAGATCTTTGGTGTGTCCAGGAGAGAGGGACTGCTCGGCTGGGCACAGCCACGAGGGGCTCAGAACTCTGGCTCCAGAAAATGGTTGTAAGTTTGGCTTTGTTTTTAACCAGTTGTGTGCCTCTGGGTCAACACCTGTGTTTTTTTGAGTTAGTTTTCTGATCCGAAAAGTAAAGGTACTCCATTGTCCAGACTCCCATGTCACCAAGTGATCGATAGGGGCTAACCAGAGCCTGATTCAAATAGTGTGGATCTGTTAGGTGCCTTCTAGACCTGGGGTGGCGATTCTGAGCCCAGGACAACAATAATGTCCGAGAGGTGATATAGGTGGCTCCAAATTGAAACAGGAAGACCACTGTGGAGATTTTGTCCTTCCACTGATGGCCACAGGCCACCACCTCACGTCCTGCAAAAACAGTTTCCATGGCTCAACAGCCAAGCCAGGGGCCAGTGCCTTAAAAATCATATGGCTAACTGGGACAAAGGGCAGACAGATATTTTTTATCATGATGTCTTGAGAAACCCACCTAACCTCCATGCAAATCTTCTGGTGTGAGTTATTTTTGGAAGCAATCATATGCTGACAGTAATTCAAATCTTTCCTTTTGACAATTTGCCTGTACTCTTTTCTGAACCTGAGAAGGTAATCCCTGTGTCCACTAAGAAATTGACTGGCTGGCCTCCTACTTGGACAGTTAGCCTGGGATCCTGGGGACCAAGTGAAACAGAGCACTGACACCTTCATTCAGCTTCTTCAAGCATTATTGTCTCTTGCTTGGGATTTTCTAGGTGTGGATGAGGCCCGTCCTCTCTATTGGAGGGTTGTCTGCTTCTCCTGGGGTATTCAAGGCACTGATTTTTCCAATGTCCTTCTTTCCTGCAGTAGGCACATTGATCCTGCCCCATGGCTTGGCGGTGCCCACAGGTCAGTCTCTCCGTAAGTGGGCCATGCTCTCCTTTTCCTGAGTCTCTGGGGTCTCTCATGGCAATTACTAGTATTTTAACTAGTTTCTTTGTCTCTGTCGTGGTAGGATCATCTCTGTTGTTACACACCCGCTGAGCCACTTGTACCAAATCACTAAGATTTTTCCCGTCAAACCCTTCCCACTTCTTTTTCATGTCTGAGGCAGACTGAGTAATAAAGGCAATACTTATTGCCCTCCTGTTCTCGAGGCCTCCAGGCCGTTAGGGATATAAAGCCCGTAGGCTTCCATCAGTCACTCTAAAAAGGCACGCAGACATTCTCTTGTAAGAGCCTGAAAATTCTCACTGACCTTAGATAAATTCATAGGTTTTCTAGCTGTTCCACTGAGGGCCTGCAAGAGAAACTGGTGATACCTGGTTAGGCCTTCTGTGCCTTGCAAGGAGTTTGGATCTCACATTTTTCGTGCAGTGGCAAAAAGAGTTTCCCTCACATGGGGAGTGCCTGCTGTCTGACCATCATGTCCATTGACTGCTTACTGGGCCTCTCTCTGGCAGGGCTACTGTACCTGTGTTGTGAACAGCACCTGGAGAAGTTGCTGGCAATTTCTGGAGGTGGGCTAATGCATATGGAAAACCGTTTCTATCAAGGAATCAGACCTGCTTTGTCAGAAAAAGGGATTTTGTTGATTCCAATTATACAAATCACTGGAATACAAGGGGATATATACCCAAAAAGGGACTCAGGGGTCTTCCCCAGGTGTTGGGGCTGCTTGCCTTGAGTGTAGAATGGCTGCTGCCGAATCATCCTTCTTGGGGGGTGGGGCGGTCGAGATCCCATACCAGCCCTAGTGTATGTTGGGGTGTGGACTCAGAAAGGAGTTATGAGTATTTCTCTCTCTCCAGCCCCATGCACCTGACAGGGTGGCAGTGATAATGAAGGGTCGTAAGCTAGTTCTCCCACTCCCAGAGTCCTCCTGCAAAAAGGAATAAAGCCGAGACAGAGGGGTATGGGGAGGGGTTGGGGAAGGGCAGCCTCCACCTTAGTGGTTTTAGGACCTTGGGTCTATTTTTTTTCTGGTCCTGCCATGTTTCCTGAAATCTTGAAACAAGAACCCTTTCTGTTGCAGGAGGAAGTAAGTCTTTTATTTATGCTGGCTTATTAGTGGCAATGTCATTCCACGCATCAATTTTAGGGATCAGATAAGGATGTCCTGGTTCCCCATAAACATAACTATGAACTCTGAGAAATAGGTGAAGGGAAAACGAGTCTTGCATGGGCAAATCAGGAACTCCTTCTGTCCAATCACCTTTAAACAAATTGCGGAGTCTCCAGGCTTTAGGGCTGAAACTACATTCTCTTTGTGAGCGCCTAGAGCAGGGGTCCTCAAACAATAGCCTGTGAGCCACATGCGGATAGCCGAGGACCTTGATCCTGTCCGCCGAGTGTTTGTGCCCCGTTTGTTTGTGTGTTTTTTTTAAACTTCAAAATAAGGTATGTGCAGGAAGCATAGGAATTTGTTCATAGTTTTATTGAAACGATAGTTCGGCCCTCCAACTGATCAGAGGGACAGTGAACTGGTCCCTGTTTAAAGAGTTTAAGGACCCCTGGCCTAGAGAAATCAGAAATCCGTAGTTCTGGGGAGAGCACTCCTGTTAAGGAGGTTTCCTTTCTAAGCAAGCCCAGACAGTGGCAATTGGATCTCGGTGCACCTCGAAATGTTGTAGCCACTCTCCATTCCCAGAAAGAAAACTACTCCGACCGCTGGCAAGTTCAACAGAAAAAGTTTTTTTTCCTGAGCAGCCCCAGTCTAATTGTCCAAAGGTTTTTATACTTTTGCAATGTGCAGGTGTGCAAGCAGGCAGAGTAGAGAAGCAGGGTGTTGCAGTTAGTCATTCTTAGTTGAACAAAGACTGCTCTGGTCGCTCTCGCGAATCTTCTGAGCATCCATATCCTTTGGGACATTCCCTTGGGCACATCTGCACAGCCTACCTCCCCTATATCAGCTAGTTCATTTACAGTTCATAGCTACTTTATTTACTTTACATGGTGCCTTCTGTCAGCTCATAATGGCTTCACTCTTGTCAAGGCTGTTTAAGCTTTTCCCAGAGATCCTATATAGCCGCCATTGTGGCCATGGGGAAACGGGGCCTGTGACCCTGGCCAAGATGGTGCCCACCAGCCCAAACATGTGGAAGGGCACTGCCTAGGGAGCTGGTTGAATAGACCTGGGAGTTAGCCCTGCCTTGTCCTGGGAGCCAAATATTTCCCTTTTCCCCTCCATTCCCTTTCTCCTGGCTTTTCAAACAAGCTGCTTTAGCCCTATAATGCCCAGCACAACATTTTTATAACATTTAATTGAAACTTATCTAGTACCAAACTTATAAATTATCAATGTGACAATTTGGTTACATTTCAAAAACATTGCACGTTTTATATATTTGAATGCCATATATACATATTGATAACTATGAAAGTAAAGAATAAAAATGTTTAAAATTATTTCCTGAATTTAAAACTTGAGGCGTTATAGTGTTAGTGTTCTACCAGTGTAGGTTTGTTCCTTGTTACAGGCTGGTTTTCCTTGGCCCAGGCTTAGGCCAATGGCATATGGAACCCTTCCTGTGTAACTGTTACCTTTAGGCTTTCAGTGTTGCTGCTTAAGGCACTTTTGGGGAAAGCTCTTACTACACAGTTCCACTGCCACGATGTTCCAGACAGAAATTCCAATTCCCTTAAGGTTCCCTGAGCTTCCAGATGCCCCTTCCCTTCAGAGATTTGAGAGTCTGCTCCCGCCAGCAGGCATCTTGGAGGGCCGTGGGGCCATTCCAAGCAGTGGTTCTCCTAGCTTGTCTAGAATAATGGTTGGACTTAAAGTCGACCTCAGTGAGTTGTCTTTGATCCCTTACTTCTTGCTGGGGCATCTTCCTGAGGCAACAGATTCAGGGCAATAAAGGGCTCGCTCTCAAGTGGGGTTTATTGACCTTGAGGCAGCAAGCTCTACATAGCCTTCTTTTGTGCTTTCTAGATGGGACTTAGCAGCTTCATACTCAGGAATTGCCCCCTTGCATGAATCCTGTCCAATTGGGATAGAGTTGACACAGAGGCTAGACAAACAAAAGCTGATACACTATGCAACTTTATTTGAGAAAGGAGAATGGTGGCCAGAGAATGGTACACTTTCCCTTCTAACCCTGATTCACCTGGAACAGTTTTGTAAAGTGATTGGAAAGTGGGCCGAAATGCCAGAAGTTACAGCATTTCTCCTTTTGAGGAGCAGTAGAGACCTTCATCCCCAGTGCACCCAGGAACCCCTAAGGCAGGCATCCTCAAACTGTGGCCCGTGGGGCACATGTGGCCTGACGACATTTATCCCACCCTCAGGGTGTTTTTGCTGCCTCTGCATGTCCTACTTAGTAGCCGATTCGTGCAATGTGCATAGGAATTTGTTCATAGTTTGGTTTTTTTTAACTATAGTCTGGTGCTCCAACGGTCTGAGGGACAGTGAACTGGCCCCCTGTGTAAACAGTTTGAGGACCCCTGCCCTAAGGGATCCTGGACTTAGGGGTTACTAATCTCCCAGCCCTGAAACATCCCTGAACATTCTACCCGTTGTAGGAGGCACCATGGGAATTTGGTCTCTGGGTAATTTACAAGTCTTTTATTCAATTTGAAGCCAAGAAAATTAAAAATGACTCAGACACTTACTTTCTTTTGATCCCTGTTGACTCCCGCTGTAGTATTCCAATATTACAATTTAACGCTATAACGCATGACCTTTTCATTCCATTCAATTAAATGTGTGTGTATAGATAGATAGATAGATAGATAACTATGAAAGTAATTAATGAAAACAAAATTTGTTTGACCAAAGTTAATAATTGAGGGATAATAGGATTAAATAGAAGCATGGTTCTTAGCAGTGGGTCCAAACATTAGGATCATAAATGAAACAGTGATCTCAGTGCACCCAGTAGTTCCCAAACCCTGTACCCTCATAGGGGAAATTGTGGATGCTTTTACTCCCGTGCCTATACTTAGAACGAACAAACACACATGCCTGATAATCCTAAGATTTTTTTTGTTTCCTGTGACACTCACCTAATTTCAAGGGCACTGCCACCTCACAAGCCTAGCCTTGCCTCAGTTAAACTGTTCACCCTTTTGTCCGTTTGTTTGTTTTTCCAGAAGTTCTCAAGTTACCAAGCCCTCTGAACCAAGTGTGCCACCTCTAGGACCACCATCTCCTGGACCACCTCAACCTTATCCATCCTAGACCTGAATGGACAACCCCTCCCAGCAGAGTAGAAAGGGTATGGACCCAAAGCCCCACTTCACCCTTTTGCCAGCAGGAAGGACCTAAAGATGTCGTCGCCTTGTACCCCAAAGATTTGGGTCCATATCTCTTCAGGGTGTAAATTTTAGGTAGCTAGCATAGGGACTAGGTTGTCCATGATACATGCTCAGAGGGCCAAGCTAGCCACCCAGGAAAGAGTGGCACACCGAGCGTGCTCAGAGGTCCAGGTTTCCAGTCAGGAAGGCCAGGTACACCTGGGTGGGTGCTGCACCCACATTGACCCACCTAGGCCAAGTAAATTCAATTCAGCCACTGGGGTCCACCAGGGTTGCCTACCATGCCTCCCTATCTCTCCTAAAACACAATTGGATCACAAACCTGGCTTTGGCGTGAATTCTTTCTCATGCAGAGCCAAGGACCAAGGTATATCTGTCCACAGAGAGAAAAACCTAGGAAAGCTCTTTGGAGGCAGCAGCACTGCACATGAGTGGCTATTGGATACTGTTTAGATGCATGGCTTTCTATTTGGAACTTTTTTTTTGTCTCACCTGAATGGAAAGGAAGAGGTAATACTTCTGGATCACACAGTATCCATGTCCACAAATGAGCTGCTCATTCCACAGTCCTGGCAGTGCCTTTTGAAAACCCTCTGCTTTAGAATGTCACTCCTTGAAGATGGCAGTGGGAGTGGCTGGGGCCAAGTATGCTGCCTCTTACTCCCAGTTGCAGGTTTCTGGATGCTGATTGTATCTCTTACAGCATCAATTAGTGGGCTTGTTGTCTGCCTCAGGCTTTGTTCACAGAGATCCTCCAGCTAGGTGGTGGTGTGTGCGCATAAGCAGAGGCTTCCTGCCAATCCCCCATGAGTAGTAGAGCTCCCATGGTGTGGACTCCATGAAAGCCGTGCTCCAGCCAGCAGGATTACAAAGGAGGGTGGGCCCGGCAGGACAGGAGGGCCATTGCCCCTATGGAATGACCTCAGAACCCCGCCTCCCTCCCTGTCCAGCTCCTGGGACTATGGGCCCTAAGCTTCATGCCTGACTCAGGAATAGACACAGGGTGAGGCAACTCCAGGAGGTGATTTTGCTGATCTAATCCAGCCTGAGATCATCCTTGCATGTGCCCTCTGTCCAGACCTTTTTTTAAATTGTTCATGCAACACTAACCACAATGCATATATACATCGGTTGTGTAAAGCACATTTGTACATTCATTGCCCTCATTATTCTCAAAATATCCACTCTCCACCCCACCCAAGCCCCTGGCCTCAGCTCCTCATTTTTCCCCCTCCATTCGAGCTACCCTTGATAATTTACTAATTATTTTCTCATATCTTGCACTGTCTGATGTTCCTTCACCCACTTTTCTGTTGAGGTTAAATGTAGATCCCTGTATACGGTTTCCGTTTTCCAACCTACCCTCCCTCCACCCTTCCCGAGTCTGCACTCATAACACTGGTCCTCAAGGGCTCATCCACCCTGGATTCCCCATGTTTCCTGTTCCTATCTGTCCAAGTGTACATTCTCTAGTCTAGCCTGATTTGTAAATTAGAATTGGGATCATGATAGTAGGAGATAGGAAACATGTAGGAACTAGGGGAAAGCTGTGTTTCATCGTTATTATCTGGTACCTGTCTTGGTTTATCTCCTCCCTGACACCCTTCTGTTAGGGATGTCCAGAGGACTGTAAATGGGCTTTGTGTCTGTACCCAGCACTCCCTGCTCATTCGCAATGATAAGATTTTTTTTGTTCTGATGATGCCTGCTACCAAATCTTTTCAAAACCTCATGATCACACAAGCTGGTGTGCTTCTTCCATGTGGGCTTTGTTTCTTCTGAGCTAGATGGGCGCTTGTTTTCCTTTAAGCCTTTAAGACCTCACATGCTATATATTTGATAGCTGGGCACCATTAGCTTTCTTCACCACATTTGCTTATGTACCTGCTTTGTGTTCAGTGATCGTGTGGGGAAGGTGAGCATCATAGAATGCCAATTTAATAGAACAGTATTTTTGCAACGAGGGAGTCCTTGAGCAGTGGCCCAATGTCCATCTGCTATCTTAATACAAAACCTATAAATATAGGGACATAGATCTATTTCCCCATGCTCATATATTTAAATATGTACATGCCTTTTTTTAAACCTCTATAATTGACCCTTGCTTCCTAGCTTGCTTTTCTATTCCCTTTGATTTGCCTCTTGGGCCCACTGCCATGCTCACTTTTCATTTGTGCTTCAGTAATTCAGTAATTCCTCTTGGTTCCATTGGTTCCATTTCCCTTGATCACTCCCTACCAGGCCTCCTACATCCCCCTCACCACCGATTTGCATCACCTGTTCTTCCCTTTTCTCTGGGTTTCTTAACACCACTACCTTTCCCCACACCCCCCTCTCTCCCATGTCTCCCCAGAAGTGTTGGTCCTGTTTTCTCTCCTCCAGATTGTTCGTCCAGCCTATCTTATTTAGACAGACCTGTAGATGTAATAACATACACAAAACAAGACAGAGCAAAACCAAGCACTAAAAGCAACAAAACAACCAAAATCCAATGACAATGAATGAAAACAACTCAACAAGAAAGAAGTGGCTCATCGTTAGTTCAAGGTCGGTTTGTTGGCCTTTAAGAGTGTTTTCCAGTCCAGTCTGTTGGTGTACCAAGTACTGGCCTCAAAGTCATCCTTTGGCATTCCCTGGGGACCTTGATGCTTCGTTTTCTTGCTCTTCTGCTGTACCCCCTTAGTGTTATGCCTCGGTGTGGCAGGATTAGTTCGGGCGCATTTCCCACACTGTGTCTTCAGTGTTGTCCCCTCTAAGGCTATGGGTCTTTGAGGGGTGTCTTGTCTCATCGTGGGGCTGGCCATGTGGTCTTCTATGTGGACTGGATTCTCTGAGTGGGAACATCATCCTCAAGTCCTTGTGTGCCAGGATGTGCTCCACATTCCCCTCCTCCCCCTTCATCTGCTCCATGTGCTCCGATCAGATATGTCCCTCTCTCAGAGCTGCAGATTCACTGCCACCTTCTGAAATAAAATATTTGGCATGGGAAGGTGAGTTGGGTGGGAGGATCTGCTCAGATCATTTGATGGTTCAGGATAGATTGACTGTTTGGCTGGGGACAGGTATGTGGGGCTTAGGGCTCTGGCTCCCAACACTGGTTGTGAATATGTCTTTGTTGTTAACCAGTTGTGTGCCTGTGGGTCAACACCTGTGTCTTTTTGAGTGAGTTTTCTCATCTGCAGAGTAAAGGTAATCCATTATCCAGACTCCCATGTCACCAATTGATTGAGAGGCACTAACCAGAGCCTGATTGAAATAGTGTGTACCTGTCAGGCGTGTTCTAAAAACACCTTAAAAGTCGTAAAAACACTATAAATGCCTTAAAAACCCTAAAACATCTAAAATATTTCTAAAATGCTAAGACCACTCCTAAAGACCCTCTAAAACATCTTAAGACCATTAAATACATGGTAAAAGGCTTTCTAAAACACCCTAATGCGCCATAAGTCTTAAAAAAAACTCCTTACGTCCCGAAAACATAATAAATGCCCTAATATTATGCAAATGCCTTAAAACGCAAAATAAAGAACACGTGAAGCCCTAAAAACACGCTAAAAGTCTTTTAAAACCCCAAGAACATCCCTACAAAGCAACCCGAAGCACTATAAAACCCTGTAAAAGTCCAACAGCCTAATAGACATGAATTCACCATGAAAGCAAAAAATAATCCAACAAAACCCTAAAGCCCTGAAAACCAAAACCTAATCCCCCAAAACACTCTAATGCCTTAAGCACCCTAAAATTTTAACAAAACACTAAAAGCCATAAAAACACATATAAGCCTAATAAACACCCTTAAACACTAAAATCACCCTAAAAGCCTTAAAATGTCTGAAAAGCCATAATATTCCCTAAAATTCAAATAACACTCTGAAGCCACAAATAACACACTAAATACCTCCCAAAATATGTGGAACTTCCAAATCATATCCCTAGAAGATTCCCAAACCATGAACTTCCAAAACCACATAAATGCCCTGAAGACAACATGAAAGCCCCAACAAAACATAAAATGCTGGGGAAAAACACATAAAATATTTTAAAATACCCTAAAATCTCTAAGAAACCCTGTAAGATCACTAAAAACACCCCTACCTGCTAAAAAATACCCATACACTCCAAAAAATCACCCGTAAATCCCTTAAAAACTCCCTTAAACCTTATAAAACACCCTTAAAGCCCAAACCACCCTAATGCGCAAAAAAATTAAATGACCCCAAATGACCTTAAAGCCCTAAAAATCACATGCCACAAAAAAATCCTAAATGACCCCAAAATTCCAACTCAAAGCCAGCCTACAAGTCTTTTATGAGAACAGTTTTATCTTTCTACCAAGGAGAAGTTTGTAGGTTCAACCCCTGACCTATGCCCTTACCATATGAAGTTAGTAATCAGTGGTTTTGCAATTCTTTGAAGAAAGATGAGGGTAATTTTATCAGGAGTGAATTAAACTTGTCTAGTGCCTTGAGTAGAACTGATAACTGTACTACATTGAGTCGTCTGGTCAAGGAGCATGGGATATTATCCCATTTGCTGAGGTCACACTTGATTTCTTGTAATTTCTGTAGTTTTCCTCATATAAATCTGTTGTTTTTTTATTCAAGTATAGATATAGATATTTTCATTTACGCTTGGCTATTGTAAATGGTACTACCTGAAAATGTGTATTTCATTAATTATTATTTCTTGATCTATTTCTTCATCCTTCGAAATATTATCAGTTTGTTGTGGTAGATAAACATTAGGACTTTGCATAACTTAGAAATATTACATTTCACAGAAAAATCATATTAATTATGTCGACAGAGCTATAAAAGGAATGTTGCCCTGAATATCTTCAGATATGACAGCTGTTTCATTGAGAAATTAAGCCAGACAGACACAATGTGATGTACATTTTGTTATTTTCATGTGGGTTCCTTCACTCTTCCAAAAAAATTAGGTTCATGAGCCCCTTGGGGAATGAGTTTGAGTTCAGATCAGATGTCTATTTATATATTTGAGTCCTGAAGCCCATTTGATGGACTGTTCTGTTGCTTCCAAAGTAGTCAGTCACTTCCCCACCAATTAGAGAATTTGTCCGAAGCAAAAGTAAAAGTGTGGCGTACGACATTTGACTGCACACCATCTAAAATCACACTCTCATTTGGTGTTGGCAGTTTTACTTGTATTTCAATTGTAAACTACACTTCAGAGTTCAGGCTAGTGAAAACGTTTCAGTGGAAAAAATTTGCACACAACTACGTGCAGTTTGTGATTCTGTTGTTCCCAAGCAAGGCTATGAGGACAAAGATGCACAAGCATGGGGGGCACTGCAGACAATGTGTGAAAGTTTCCAGGAGCTCAGGGGTGGACAGCGGCTGCTAATTCTCCCGTGCTGGCAGTGAGCTATGTGGGAGGGCTTTGTGTGAGGTCCCTGTGGGGTCTCTGAGAAGTCTCCATAAAGGATGCTGAGAACTTCATATGAAGTCTCTGTGCGAGGCCTCTGAGTCTCTCTGGAAGTCTCCAAGGAAGTATGTGTGTGAGGTTTCTCTCTCGGGTATGTGTGAGTGTCCTTGTGAGATGTCTGCTGAATTGTGGGGGGCGGGGGGCAGTTGTTTCGCTGAGGTCTCTGCAGGTCTGAGTGGGCTTCCCTTTGTTTGACCTCACAGCACCATATAAGAGGACCTGGTGGCAGGGGAAAGGGAAGGGGCTTGGTCCATGCACCCCTTGCTGTTCTTTCAGGGTCTTCTCTCCATCTCCGTGCACTTACCTAGCACGAACGGTAGGGTTCAGCAGCGGGTAGTCCGGTGTCCAGCTCTTCACTCTCTCTAGGAACACACCCAAGCTACCTGCTACCCAAGAGGCCCCAGATCCAGGCTCTGCAGATCCAGAATCTGATTTTTTACTGCCACAGTCACTCCAGAGGCTGCCTTGGCACAATCAGGACTCCAGAAACAACATCATGCTGCTGTACCAGCAGTCTCTGGGGCCTATGTCCACTTCCCTCCTCCACCACTGGTGTCAGTCCCCACCCACCCCACACACACACTTGGTGTCCTGACTGAGGCATGGAGGTCAAGGCTCAGTGGATGTCTTCCTCGCCATCCTTTACTGTTTAGTTCAGTAAACAGTAAACCCTGGCCCACCAGGGGTGTTCCTTTAAGCACATGAGAATTTACTCTAGCGGATCAACTAATCATATTTTGGGGGGCCCTCCTGCCTTCTTCTATAATCTGGTGCCCAGGAAATAAAACCCTGGGTTAGAAGCACAGAGGAAACACTGACCACTATTGAACTGGTTTCCCTTATCAAGACAGGTGATGTCTAATCTCCGTGCACATCCTGATTTCCCAGGAGTCTCTAGGGGAAGGGAAGGCTGCTCCCAGTTGTGACTTTCTTTGCAGCACTCAGTCCTTAGAAGCCACTCTCTCCGGAGAACATTCCTAGAGCACGTGCACGCGTGTGTGTGTGTGTGTGTGTGCGTGTGTGTGAAGATCACCAGCCTGGGGTCATGTTTCCTGAGAACATTCCTAGAGTGTGCGCGTGAGTGTGTGTGTGAAAACCACCAGCCTGGGATCATGTTTCCTGAGAACATTCCTAGAGCGTGTGTGTGTGTGTGTGCGTGTGTGTGTGTGTGTGTGTGTGTGTGTGTGTGAAGACCACCAGCCTGGGGTCATGTTTGCTGAGAACATTCCTAGAGCATGTATGTGTGTGTGTGCGCACGCGTGTGTGTGCATGTGAAGACCACCAGCCTGGGGTCATGTTTCGTGAGAACATTCCTAGAGCGCGGACGCGTGTGTGTATGCATGTGTGAAGCCCAAAAGCCTGGGGTCATGTTTCCTGAGTCCTGGCACCCTGTTATTGACTCATCCCCACTCTACCCCACCCTGGCTATCAACTCATCCTTCCCCCAGTCAGGAGATGGAAATCAAGTAAAATAACAGTTTGTCGCCCCACTAAAGATAGTATTGAGAAAGTAACCTTCCCTGCTTGAAAGCTGTGCCTTTGCTATCCAACCCAGTGCTCTCTGTAGGAGATAAAGTTCTGCTGTGGGGGCAGCTAGCTAAAGCTGGGGTGAAGCACCTGGCCGATTCCCCTTTGTAAGCCTGTGTTAGCTCCGCTTGTGTCTTGCGTCATTTCTGGGGATCCTCATGCTCTTTGGCCCCCTTTGCTACGTCCAACGCTTCATATTCTTCTTCACTGTATCCTTCCCTACCCTGTGTCCATGGTGCCTAACCATTAGTGGTTATTACACAGACGCTCATCCTGTACCACTCAGCCTAAGCTGTTGCTCCTTCTCCGGGTTTATATACAGAGGAAGGCATGTGAGCTGTGAACCGGATTTTCCCTTGGTGCAGTGGGTGAGCAGAGTCCCCCGCTGGCAGCCTCCCTAGCAGTTCCCACCCACATGTGTCAGACCTGGGACTTCCATCCTGGAGGTTACCCTAGGCTGGGAGAGAGGCAAAGGTAGCAAAATATGTCATTTCACATTTTGTGACAGGTGTATTGAGGCGGAACCTCCATGCCAAACTTGGCAGCCTTCATCAAATGCACATGTGGGACTTAGACAGGCCGCCACATGTCTCATGCCTGCTTGGTACCATGAGACGCTACTTTGGTCTAAACCTCTTCTGGACCCTCGATGGAATTTCTTGGCTGGATTGCGCCTCTCAAAACCTATCAACTGCAGCCACATAACGTTGAAGACAAAGTAATGGCACCAGGGAACATTCTTCACTGTGTTGGGACCTTCTGAGGTTTTCACAGTAGGGGTGTTACCATAAATCATAAGAGGTGCAAAATGAAGAACTTGGGATGGAAGTGGGTGGGAAACACTGCTGAAAACCTCCTCCAGAGCCCTGCCCTTTGAGAAGTCAGAGCTAGCACTCAGAGAAGGAGACGCAGTATCTAACATAGTTAAAGGTATATTATGCCAACCTCGTCAATGAACTCATGTGGGGTTAATTGAAGGGCAGGGAGATCAATGGCTCTGTGAGCCTAGCCTTTCTGGTCTCTTGCTCTCTGATAGTGCCACCAGGGTGGATATGCATTTGTTAGGTCCCTAAAGCAGCTGGAAAGACTCATTTCCTGGGAGATCCCTGAGGAGAAGCCGCATGGACCTACCCTGTTGCAGCCCTGGTTTCTGCAGCAGCCTCATGGAGAACCTGCCAGCGCACGGACTACAATTTCCTCCTGCAGTCATTGTCTCCCCGTGTGTTTTTGGATTGTGAGGAGGACTTTGTAGATTGGTGTCAGACACATGGGATACTATTGGACTGGTGGTCTTAGATTGAACTGGGTTGGGATGCTTTTCAATGTTCACTTAACCTTTATATAAAACTCATAAAATATGAGTGTATGAATTTTGTTTCTCTAGTCTACACAGACTAACACACATGACACCCCCTCTAGATCCCGCCATGCAACACAGAAGTCACACTTTAATGTAGGAGGGGGAAAATCTCTATTATGGAACAATGAATATCATGGCTGAGAGAAGCCATTAGCCTGTGCAGAACAGGCTAAAGTGGCTGGCATGGATACTTTCCTACTAATCAGAGCAGAAGAAGCGTCTTCTAATTTGCCAGATAAGACATATTCTCGAAGACAGTGACGTGGGCAGTGGTAAGGGTAACTGGAGTAAGCCCACCTCCTCCGCCTCTGCTGCTGCAAGCTGACTGGGCACACAAACACCCTGGGGGGCAATGCCTGAGTGTGGCTTCTGATATTGAATCCCCTGAACAGACAGAAATTTGTGAATACATCCCTGATACAGGTGCTCGTGGTGGGAAGGCTCTGGCAGTCAGGTATCGCCTGGTGGAGGCAGGGTCTCACACTTGCCACTCTCCTGTGTTCTACAAAGAAAGGAGCCCTGCAGCTGGAGGAACATCCATTAACTGAGGCCTGCGCTTCTTTTCGTGGACATAACGTTGACGCAAGATACTCCTGATGACAGCCTGGTGTCCCCTCTAGGACTTGGCCAACATCTGTCGTGAGCACCTGAGCCTCCGTGACCTTGTTAGGAGACACTGGTTGTCTTTGAAGGGGCCCAAGGCTGTGACCACAGGGTAATACGGGCTTTCCTTTTTGCAAAGGATCACCGTGTCCTGTAGATTTTTTGCTGGAGCAAATCCACTGGACAAAGTGCTTCCTCCATTTTTTGCTGTGGCCCTCAGCAGGAAGCTGTCCCTTCTCTGGTGGGAGCTGTGAGGACTTGATCTCAAGGCACTCAGCCAATGCCTTGTCTTGCACAGGCTGGCTTAACCCACAGACTTGGGAGATGCCTCTTCCCACTAATCCTTTTCCATGCTCTTCTGGATTGGGCCATTTATGAGTCTCCCTCTTGTCAGTGGGAACAGCATCCTTCCTTCTCCTTGTCGAGGGGTCCTGAAGGTTGGGGCTTTTGAGCTTCTGCTGCCCCATGTAACTTGCTCTAGCCACCACGAAGCCACTTGGCCCTTGACATATTGGCTTATCCCCAGTGAACAAATGCTGGGGGAGGCAATGGACCACCTGAGAAGGCAAAACATTGGTGGCAGTGAGCACATCAGTGGTGCAGTCCTGAAGGAGCCCGTCAACAGGACAGCATGGAGAACCATCCTCTGCCTCTACCTCCACCTGGAGCTTAATCTCACTGCACACTCGTGCTGTAAGGCTTGGCTTTTCAGGAACTGGAGCACACTTTCCAGGTAGCAGGAAACTTTTACTACATCCTAGAGCCTCGAAGCACCCCCGGGTCCACATCATTGGTTTGAGATTTTGCCAGCACACTGGTTTTGAAAGTGTCTCTATCGTCTAGCTCTATTGAAGAGGACTTCTTGACCACCACCAACCCTGTCTCTTTGGCTCTTGAAGATGGACATTCAGAGTTCACTTCCAATCTGGGGCCTCCTGGGGCACAACTAGCACCCTCTTTCCTTGACCCCTTGCTGGTCAGTACTGGATTTGAGGTTTGCTCTAGGCTCTCTCTCTGGACACTTTCATTCTGGAAGGTTCTGCCAAGGATACTGGGCATGAAGGCTGGAAACGGCTGCCTGAGGGCCAATGAGCATCCACTGTCATTATCAAGTGGGGGGTAGGCTGGGGTTCCCTGAACAGGCTCCTCTGTAGGGGAGCAATCAGCAAAAGGACTCTCCAGGGTAGGGCTTGATTTCTTTGTGGTCACTCTCTCTCCCCAGTCTGCCTGACAGGGTTCTCCCAGGACCTTGACAGCCTCAGTTACTAGGTTAGTTCAATACTTAGGGGTGGCTAAGCAGGTGGACTTTGGAAAGGACATTGCGTTGTCTTTTCTTGTCCTACAGAGGTTTGTGGGCTCAAGGACTTTGAGGGGCATGCACCACCTCTGCCTCATTTGGAGCCTTACGATATGCGAGTCCAGCACCTGTTGAGTGCCCGGGCTGAGAAAGGAAAGGCTCTGCGTTGTGTTCAGATCTTCCAGCTCTCCCCAGGAGGCCACATTGACAACATGTGGGTGGGTCAGGGAAATAGACAAAGCGTGCGTGGTCGCAAGACATGAACGGCAAACAATGCCAGGGATCTGATCCTTTCTAATCTGCTCCACCTTCCTGCACATGTGGACATTCAGGGTGTTTTCCAGTAGGATTTTATTTGGACCCCTTAGGGTGTAAGTTCCTGCGTTAATCCCCTTGTGTATCCTCAAATCACTTAACTCCTTTGAGTCGGCTCCCGGAGTTCCTTTTGGGCAGTAGTTTCCTGATCCCCAGAGAGATAGATTACATTTGGATATTTTCCTCAAGTAATTCCCTTGTCCATTGACCGAGTTGTTCCTCAGCTGGACACCGGCTCTGCAGCACGCAAGCGACGGTCCAGGGTGTGTGCATCTTCCTGGGGACACCGTCTTCATTACATTCTTCCCCTGCTTGTCTCCAGGTGTTGAGCAGGAGCATTCGGGCTGCTTCATATCCAGACAAGTCCCTGGCCATTTTTCCTGAGGCTGCTTTAGTGTCAGAGACTCAAGAGTCCCATTGCCGAGGGGCCCCTGCAATTGAGGGAAGTTCTCTTGGCGGTGGAGCTCCGATTGCTTCAAGCAGCCAGGAAGCTTGGTGTCTGTCTTTGGGGTCTGGACCTTCTGATTGTCCTGGGGATGAGTGGGTTTGCGAAGACAAAAAGCTTCCTGGGGTGGTGGTATCATAAAGGGTAAAGAACTCTCACTTTCCTGTTGTTTCTTTAAAAAATGGCTTTCCAGCTGTTGAAGTGAATTTGGAATGCGTGATTGGGACTTAGTGTGGACGGTAAGACAGGATTCATCACAGGGACTCTTGTGAGGAGGAGGAAAAGGTACTGCGAGTGGGCCACGGGGCTGTGGACTGGGCGGAGTCAGGACTGTAGCAGGCGGTGGGGCCTGGGCTTGGCATGCAGTTGGAAGTAAAAGTTGGAATCGGCCTTCAGTGTAGGGCAAGGAGTGACGTTGCAACAAGAGTGGGTACTCTTTAGCTTGCATTTGAGCTGGTAAGGCATTAGGAATTTCATTAAATAAGACAGTGGGAAACTCTAGGGTGGATCCAGAGACCCTGAGAGCAGCTGCCAGAGACTCGCTGTGCAGAAAAGGTAGACCCCAGAAAAACTCACTGAATTTTTGTGGAAAATGCTTCTGAGCGCTGGGTATCTGCTCTGCTTTGATGCTGGCATTCCAGAAGGGCTGGGGAGGTGCAGTGATCTGCTCCCCATCGAGTGCCTTCAACATATTTAAGGCCTGCAGATGGTATTCTGATACACCCTTTCCTTTTTCTTCCCAAATATTCCATTTCTCTGCCTTTGTGATTTCTATTTCCAGCAGCTTGTGGACATTGGGGTTGAGCAAGGTGGGCCTCCCTACTTCCCCCTGCCTCTTTGTGGGTCCTTCCCGAAAGGTGTCTTCTTGGGGGTGCCAGGTAGAGTGCTCTTTCAGAGACCCAAAGTATTCCAAGGAGGGAAGCTGTAAGTTCTTGGCAGCTGCCCAACACTGGGGTGGGGAGGCAGTAGGGAGGCCTGTGGGATCCTGACTTGTGATGGCTGCCATGGCAGGTGTGGAGCAGCGGTTGTGTGGAGATGGGCTCTGCCTGGGCCTTGCCAACAAGTCATTCTGAGAATGAGTCCCTGTGGGGTGCGGGGCTGGTGAGTCCCAGAGAGTGCTTGGAGGCTGCAGGTAGGCCTTTGAATCCGGGGGTTTGGCACTGGGTGAGGGAAGAGCCAGTGGTGTGGGTGAAAGACTGTCAGGTTCATGGGAATGTGCGCAGTTTGGTGATTGACTCAAGGCGGGTAAGACTTGAGAAGTTGAGATGCACATCTGGGCCCGTGGAAGGGTGGAGTTCTGAGACCTAGGTGTCCGGAATGGATGAGCCGCAGAACCGTGTGGGGCGCGCGTACCGACGTGGACTTCAGCCGTACCTCTATTTCGCCAGCTACCAGAGAGGGCTTGAGCTTTCTGTTGACCAAAGCTGCCAGTGTCAAGTGGGTTTCCCAAGTGGCTGCAGGAGACAGAAGGACCAGATTACAGCCAGGACTGAAGGGGCAAGAGACCTAGCAGGCTAGCAAGGGTCGGTGCAAGCTCAGCCCCTCCCCAAGCCTTGATGGCCTGCTCTTCCTGCCCCACCCCACTGCCCGGGACTCCTGTCATTCTCTGCCCATCCCTGAAAGTGTCCCCCAAACCAGCGCATCCCAGCTGCTCTGCAGCCCGAGGCCACACAGGCACCCTGGTTGGAAGATGCACCCCGCGGTGAAGCAGGAAGGTTACTTACTTCTGCCTAAGACGCAAACGCAGGTTCTGAGCGCCATATAGTTCTTGCAGGAAGCTTCGGAAAACTGGAAATCAAGAGAACCGTTATGGTGCAGCCCTCCCAGAGGACCGAAAGGAATGTCACACGGGCTGTGCACTTAGGACGTTGGACTCTCCAGAGCTCAAGGTCAAATGATAGCTTACTCCCACGGGCAGGAGGTGCTTTGGCATTTCAAGGAGCATCGGTTTCCAATATTGTCTGTGGGGTCTCAGTGAGCAATCTGAACCTTGGCAAAGTTACACAGCTTATCGCAGTTACCCCTCAATGTTCCACCTCCAAATCCACCAGAATCTGCTCCTGACACCCCCACTGCTCCCTACTGGGTCCTACCTTGGCCAGCCTTCATCCCATTCTAGGCCCCTCCTGTACATCTGGGAAATATCTGGGTTCTGTTTCCATCCACAGTATCCTTTTGTTCAGGATTATTACCTGAGAGAGACGGGCTGTTGCCACTGGCATCCTGCAGAGGAGGGGACAGGAGAGCTTACAGAGTTTGGTTGAATGGGCAGAACCTTACCTTTCAGAGCGTCACCTTTGTCCCTTGACCTGCTGCTTCTCCTTGTCTCCACCTGAGGCTGGGGCACAAGAGAGGAAGTCAGGCTGGAATCCAATCCTGCGTCTGTTCTTTGTGACAAACTGCAGGCATTTACTGGTGATTAGAAGAATGACAATCTCCATGGAATGACTAAAGCCCAGAAACCAGCTTCTGTGTGAGACCTAGAGTGCATTTCTTCCGTCAGCCTTCCTCTGCTCACGGAGAGCACACACTCTCAGCACTCAGTGTTCTGGTGGGCAAGATTTTGATTATGGAGGCTGAAGCTCTGGGCCAGCCCTTGACCACTTCCTCCCCGGGGTCAGCCATGCTTTCTCAATTAGCCCAGACAGAAAAGGAGCCTTGGCCCAGAGACTGGAGCTCAAGGAAAGAGACTGAGGACCCAGTGATGAGAGCTGCCCTTTGAAATGTCTAGTCATCTAGTCCTTAGCCACTGCGTCACTATATTGGGGATTTTTACCTATTGCCCTCTATAACAACTAGAGATGGGAGGTCTGAGATCTTCAAAGAGAAATATTTTTGAATGCTCATCTGACTGGCAAATGATTTACATATCATACGAGTCAATAGTTCAGTCGTTCAATCAGATCAAGGGCAATGGTACAATCAATGATTACCATATCCATTTTAGAACAACACCCCCCCCCCCTCCATGGTTAAATTGCCTTCAAAAGGAGTTGTGTAATCACAGTCAGGTCTAAAGCTCTCTGTCCCCTCTGGCCTCCTTCATTTTTTCGTCTTGAAATCAATCCCCCTTCACTCCCTAGCTTCCCGATGGGGAAGTTCTCCACACTGCTGATCTCACAATCCCTCCCTCTGCCATGAGATCTCTCCACCTGCAACTCTGTCAACCCTTGTGTCCATGATCATGATGCATCCACGCCTCCTGTGCTTCACAAACAGGGAAAGCCAACAGAAATAATGAAAATCAACATAAGCCGGCAAGGATAAAATGATACCAATGCAGTGAACAAAGTCCTAACAGTGAGTAAGGACGCACCAGCCCTCATCAACATTCCAAAGCCAGGGCTGATGGTCTCTTCTTTCTTGAGATTTCCCCTATCAGGAAATTAATTACGAAAGGAAAAATTTATAAAACAAGGAAAAATCAATCTCTCCTATGGCTGGGTTGAGAATTTCTTACCTTTATCCTTTTCCTGGGTGGTCGCACAGGTGGAGTATTTGGAAGGAAGGGGAGGACCAGGAAGAAGCAACCCACTCCATACAGGATGCCCAAGGTCAAAACAGTGAACCAGGTGGGGTATTGGTAGGTCAGCCAGGAAGCACTTTTCTGTTCCAGCAGAAAGAGAATCTCCTCCATCTTCTGGATACAGCGGTTGCACTCAGGCAACTGAGCACTCTGAGTCCCCTCTGGCTTCAAACCCACTTGCATCACAAACCTGGGCCCACATCACTAAAGGGTCACAGTGGGGTGGGAGGTGACAGCAGGACAACACATAATCCCTCCCTCTACCCTCCAGCTCATCACATCCCTCCCCTGCTCTGGTCTTCTCTCTCCCACTGCCTGCTCTGGGCCTCCAAAGTCACCAGCTGCACCTGATGGAATGGAATCTTAGTGCAAGTTCTTATTCATTCCACCTCCCACCTAGGTATTACCTGCTTCCTTGGCAAGTTGCCTGAATCATGACCAATTTCATAGGCTTAGAATATCTGAAGTTGTCTCTGTCCTCAATGAAAACCTTCTCAAGTCATGGTTTTACTTTGTCTTATCCAAGATAGAGAACTTAGGTTTATGTAACATTTATTTAGCTTTATGAATGTTGGATGAAAAGCTTGGAATTTGACTTCTATGACCAGGAGAGTTATTCAAGAGCTGAGGTATATCTCTCCCAGGAGAGAGATCTAACAAATTTTCTGCCAGATGGTACATTTGGGGAGACAAGGAACACTTAAGCATTAATCATTCTTAACAGTGTCCCCTGCAAATCTTCCTTGTGTGTGACTACTGCCCATTTAGGGCTTGCTCTGGGAACACTTGATGGGGTAATAAGCCTTGCAACAATTCAGGCTCAAAGGGCAAGCATCTGGCTGAGCAAAATAAAGAGATAATATGGATTGAGTTGTGTCCTTACCACTACCACTTGAGATATTCCCCCAAAATTCGTTGGAACCCTAACACTGAAGGCTATAATCTGATTTGGTTATGTGAGGGCTCTCTCTGGGAGAAATGTACCTCTGTCCTTGGCTTCACACAAGAACCAATTGACGCAGAAACCTAGTTTGTGATCCAAGTGACTTTATAAAGGATAGAAGAGGCAAATATGCTCGTGGGGGGTGGGGGCGGACTGGACAGCCCACGCGCGCTGGGTTGCATGACAGCTGGTGGGAGGCCCCCACCCATACCCTGTTGGTAGGCATGGCTGACGGTACTGTTTGACCCCATTGACTGAATTAAGCCCACCTGGTCTAGATGGGGGCCCGCCCAGGTTGACCTGCTTCCTGTCACAAGGACCTAAATGTGTGCATCTTTCCAGCCTGAAGCAGCTTTCAACTGTCTGTGATGGGGAGGAGGTTTGGCATGCACAGCGACCACCCTCAGTTCTGCCTCTACTTACCTAACAGGTACACGGCATTTCTTTTCTGTTTTTTAAAACAACAACAAAAAAATCATTTGTAATC